>NW_017193498.1:0-9779 GCF_001704415.2 Capra hircus
CGTGATGCCCTCGAAATGCCGCCCAGCCGGAAACGGGCCTCATCTTGCCGCTGGAGGGGAGAACCTCCTTATTTTCTCGACGTTGACGGCAGGTGCTCTCGACTTACCCATGGGACCCCCAGGACACGCCATAACTTGTGATGGCCTCAAGGAAAGGCCAGCTCCACCATGCGCAGAGTTGCACGGGGCTCTCGGGATTCCTCTTTCTCCGTCGATGCCGGGGCCTAAGACCTTGTGTGAAGTCGGTGGCGGAACCTGAGGATTCCTCTTCAGTGCTGACATAGTTCTTGGGGTACTTCTGGAGTCTCCCCAGGGGAGTCAGTCCTCGTCACGAGTTGGGGCATGCACGTGCGCTTTCCTCCCGAGGTGAAGCACAGTGTCACGCTTCCCTTTGCGTGGATCAAGGGATCTGTGGCTTTCCCTCTTGGCTTTCCCACCAGGCTTTCCCACAGGGCTGTCCCACGTTCCACCGAGGTGTGAGTCGATCCTCGGGTTGAAAGTCGAGGCAGTGTAGGGAAAACAGGTTTCCCTGGAATGGACTGGACATCTGGGGGACTCTGGGAATGGTGGCAAGACCCTGGAATTCCTCTTGCTTTTCCTGTGGAGAGCGGCCTCCTCTTGAGATGCGACGGGAACGCCGGGAATTCTTTCCCCTCCACGCGGGGAGAGGATCCCTGCCCTCGAACTAGGAGGCGGAAACGGGGCTTCTCTGGATGTGGGCGGGACTCTCGTGCTTCCTCTCGAGTGGAGACGGGTAAGTGTGGGAACTTCTTGAGTTTCAGGAAGGGTGTGAAGGACCCTATGGAAGTTCCAGAGGTTAGGTGTGATTAGCCTCGAGACGCCTAGGCTGAAATGGGCCTCATCCCACCTGGAGGGCAGAACCTCCAGGATTTTCTTGAGTTGTGGCAGGTGCTCTCGACTTACGACGGGGACCTCAGGGACCTGCTCTGGTGGCCACAGGAAAGGCCAGTCCCCATGCGAGTTGCTCGGGGGCCTCTCGGGATTCCTCTCCCGTTGATGCCGGGGCCTAAGACGTTGTGTGGAGTCGGTGGGGAACCTGAGGATTCCTCTCCAGTGCTGACATGGATCTTGGGGTACTTGTGGAGTCTCCCCAGGGGAGACAGTCCTCGTCTCGAGTGGGGGCATGCACGTGTGCTTTCCTCCCGAGCTGTAGCAGCAGTGTCACGCTTCCCTTCGCGTGGATCAACGGATCTGTGGCTTTCCCTCGAGGCTTTCACTCGAGGGCTTTCCCACGAGGCTTTCCCACAGGGTTGTCCCGTTGCCACCATGGTGTGAGTCGACCCTCGGCTTGAAAAGTCGAGGCAGAGCAGGGAAAACAGGTTTCCCTGTAATAGACTGAGACATCTGGGGGACTCTGGGAATTGTGGCACGACCGTGGAGTTCCTCTCGCCTTTCCTGTGGAGAGCGCCTGCTCTTGAGATGCGACGGAACGCCAGGAATTCTTTCCGACCACGCAGGGAAAGGATCCCTCCTCTCGAGCTAGGAAGCGGAACCCGGGCTCCTCTGGATGTGGGCGGGACTCTCGTGCTTCCTCTCGAGTGGAGACGGGTATGTCGGGGAACTTCTTGAGTTGCAGCAAGGGTGTGAAGGACCTTTGGAAGTTCCAGAGGTTAGTTGTGATTAGCCTCGAGACGCCTCAGCGGAAATGGGCCTCATCTCGGCTGGGGGGGAGAACCTCCTGGATATTCTCGAGTTGCGGCAGGTGCTCTCGACTTACGAAGGGGACCTCAGGGACCCGCTCTGGTGGCCTCAGGAAAGGCCAGTCCCCATGCGAGTTGCTCGGGGCCTCTCGGGATTCCTCTCCCTTCGATGACGGGGATTAAAGCCTTGTGGGGAGTCGCTGCCGGAACCTGAGGATTCCTCACCAGTGCTGACATGAATCTTGGGTACTTCTGGAGTCTCCCCAGGGGAGTCAGTCCTCGTCTCGAGTGAGGGCATGCACGTTCGCTTTCCTCCCGAGCTGTAGCAGCAATGTCATGCTTCCCTTCGCGAGGAACAAGGGATTTTTGGCTATCCCTCAAGGCTTTCCCATGAGGCTTTCCCACAGGGCTGTCCCACGTTCCACCATGGTGTGTCTCGATCCTTGGTTTGAAAGTCGAGGCAGTGCAGGGAAAAAAGGTTTCCCTGGAAATGGACTGAGACATCTGGGGGACTCTGGGAATGGTGGCACGACCCTGGAGTTCCTCTCGCCTTTCCTATGGAGATCGCCTCCTCTTGAGATGCGACGGGAACGCCGGGAATTCTTTCCCGACCACGCAGGGAAAGGATCCCTCCTCTCGAGCAACGAGGCGGAAACGGGACTCCTCTGGATGTGGGCGGAACTCTCGTGCTTCCTCTCGAGTGGAGACGGGTATGTCGGGTAACTTTTCGAGTTGCAACCAGGGTGAGAACGACCCTTTGGAAGTTTCAGAGGTTAGGTGTGATTAGGCTCGAGACCCCTCATCGGAAATGGGCCTCAACTCCCCTGGAGGGGATAACCTCCTGGATTTTTCTCGAGTTGCGGCAGGTGCTCTCTACTTACGATGGGACCTCAGGGACCCGCTCTGTTGGCCTCAGGAAAGGCCAGTCCCCATGCGAGTTGCTCGGGGGCCTCTGGGGATTCCTCTCCTGTCGATGCCGGGGCCTAAGACCTTGTGTGGAGTCGGTGCGGGAACCTGAGGATTCCTCTCCAGTGCTGACATGGATCTTGGGGTACTTCTGCAGTCTTCCGAGGGGAGTCCGTCCTCGTCTCGAGTGGGGGCATGCACCGTGCGCTTTCCTCCCGAGCTGTAGCAGCGGTGTCATCGCTTCATTTCCGTGGATCAAGGGATCTGTGGCTTTCCCTCGAGGCTTTCCCACGAGGCTTTCCCCACGAATCTTTCCCACAGGGCTCTCCCACGTGCCACCGTGGTGTGAGTCGATCCTCGGATTGAAAGTCGAGGCAGTGCAGGGAAAACAGGTTTCCCTGGAATGTACTGAGACATTTGGGGGACTCTGGGAATGGTGGCACGACCCTGGAGTTCCTCTCGCTTTTCCTATGGAGAGCGCCTGCTCTTGAGATGCGAAAAGGAAGGCCGGGAATTCTTTCCCGAACAAGCAGGGAAAGGATCCCTCCTCTCGAGCTAGGAAGCGGAACCGGGGCTCCTCTGGATGTGGGCAGGACTCTCGTGCTTCCTCTCGAGTGGAGATGGTTAAGTCGGGGAACTTCTTCAGTTGCAGCAAGGGTGTGAAGGACCCTTTGGAAGTTCCAGATATTAGGTGTGAATAGCCTCTAGACGCCTCAGCGGAAATGGGACTCATCTCGCCTGGAGGGGAGAATCTCCTGGATTTTCTCGAGTTGCGGCAGGTTCTCTCGACTTACGACGGGGACCTCAGGGACCCACTCTGGTGGCCTCAGGAAAGGCCAGTCCCGATGCCAGATGCTCAGGGGCCTCTCGGAATTCCTCTCCCGTCCGATGGCCGGGGCCTAAGACCATGTGTGAAGTCGGTGCCGGAACCTGAGGATTCCTCTCCAGTGCTGACATGGATTTTGTGGGTACTTCTGGAGTTTCCCGCGGGGAGTCCGTCCAAGTCTCGAGTGGGGGCATGCACGTGCGGTCTCCTCCCGAGCTGTAGTAGCAGTGTCACTCTTCATTTCGCGTGGATCAAGGGATCTGTGGCTTTCCCTCGAGGCTTTCCCATGACTCTTTTCCACAGGGCTCTCCCACGTGCCACCGTGTTGTGAGTCGATCCTCGGATTGAAAGTCGAGGCAGTGCAGGGAAAACAGGTTTCCCTGGAATAGACTGAGTCATCTGGGGGACTCTGTGAATGGTGCACGAACCTGGAGTTCCTCTCGCCTTTCCTGTGGAGAGTGCCTCCTCTTGAGATGCGACGGGAATGCGGTGAATTCTTTCCCCACCACGCAGGGAAAGGATCCCTCCTCTCGAGCTAGGAGGCGGAAACGGGGCTCCTCTGGATGTGGGCGGAACTCTCGTGCTTCCTGTCGAGTGGAGAGGAGGATGTCGGGGAACTTCTTGAGTTGCAGCAAGTCTGCCAAGGACCCTTGGGAAGTTCCAGAAGTTAGGTGTGATTAGCATGTAGACGCCTCAGCGGAAATGGGCCTCACCTCCGGCTGCGGGGGAGAACCTCCTGGATATTCTCGAGTTGCGGCAGGTGCTCTCGACTTAGGAAAGGGACCTCAGGGACCCGCTCTGGTGGCCGCTGGAAAGGCCAGTCCCCATGCGAGTTGCTCGGGGGCCTCTCGGGTTTCCTCTCCCGTCGTTGCCGGGGCCTAAGACCATGTGTGAAGTCGGTGCCGGAACCTGAGGATTCCCCTCCAGTGCTGACATGGATCTTGAGGTACGTCTGGAGTCTCCCCAGGGGAGTCAGTCCTCGTCTCGAGTTCGGGGCATGCACGTGCGCTTTCCTCCCGAGCTGTAGCAGCAGTGTCACGCTTCCCTTGGCGTGGATCAAGGGATCTGTGGCTTTCCCTCGAGGCTTTCCCACGAGGCTTTCCCACAGGGCTTTCCCACGTGTCACCGTGGTGTGAGTCGATCCTCGGCTTGAAAGTCGAGGAAGTGCAGGGAAAACAGGTTTCCCTGCAATGAACTGAGACATCTGGGGGACTCTGGGAATGGTGGCACGACCCTGGAGTTCCTCTCGCCTTTCCTGTGGAGAGTGCCTCCTCTTCAGATGCAACAGGATCGTCGGTAATTCTTTCCGGAACACGCAGGGAAAGGATCCCTCCTCTCGAGCTAGGAGGCGGAAATGGGGCTCCTCGGGATGTGGGCGGGACTCTCGTACTTCCTCTCGAGTGGAGACGGGTATGTCAGGGAACTTCTTGAGTTGCAGCAAGGGTGTGAAGGACCCTTTGGAAGTTCCAGAAGTTAGGTGTGATTAGCCTTGAGACACCTCGCGGAAATGGGCCTCATCTCGCCTGGAAGGGAGAACCTCCTGGATTTTCTCAGGTTGCGGCAGGTGCTCTCGACTTACGACGGGGACCTCAGTGACCCGCTCTGGTGGCCTCAGGAAAGGCCAGTCCCCATGCAAGTTGCTCGGGGGCCTCTCGGGATTGCTCTCCCGTCGATGCCGGGGCCTAAGACTGCTGGGAGCCAGTGTGAGGAAGCCCGCCCGTGACAAGGATATGAGGATGGAAGCTGACATACGCAAGGCGTGCTCAGATTTCAGGGATCCCTCTGGAAATTTTTAAGCACGTACCCCAACAAAAATCTGCCTTTTTTTGTGCTCTGCTTTTTCACTCTTCTGACCTTTTCTGGAAAAAGTCAATTCAGGCCGTTAGTCTTCTGCATTTAAAAGAGTGTTTCAATCCAAAAACCCTCTGATTTCTTTCTAGCCTGCCTGTAGGACTCGTACAGCTGCGCTTGTGATTGTTTGAGGCCTCCTGACCGCAGGAGGCACAGGAAGCTTAAAACATCCTAGGAATGCAGGAGCTTCCGAGGAGTCAAAACCTTTAGAATAGGACTGATTAAAAGTTTCATTATTTGGGTCAATGCTTGCTGCCAAATTTTCATATCCTTTATTTTTAGATATAGTTGGTATATAGAAAAACAAGTAGTAGACCTGGTATTAGCAACATTAGATCTTTGAGTTAAGTACCTTCTTTGTTATAACCCACTGCACCTTTGTTCTATAGAGATGTAACTTTAATGCTTTAAGGAGATGCAGATTAAAGAAAAAACACTTCAGGGGAAACAAAATTAACATTCATTAAGGAAGAGAGCCAAAAAGTGTTAACAAGCCTCTTGGCCAGAAGATAATGTAAATCACCTGAGACCTTTTGTATACAAAATGATATACAGAAAGAATCTGGGTTGCGAACACTACATAATTTTGTGTTATCCATTGATCTCCATGTTTTATCAAAAGTATAAAAGGCCTTCTGAACAATAAAGGAGGAGGCCAGGGGCCGGGGCCAGTTTCTCGGACCAGCTTCTCGAACTAGTCTCTCAGCCTGGTTTCTTGGGACTCTGGCTCCCCCCGTGTCTTTCTCTCTCTTTCTTCTTCTCTACCTTTCCTTCTCTCTGCTCTTTACTATAACTTCAGGCTGAATCTCCACCTGGAGTGCGGAGGCTCGCCAGGTCTACTTACTTGCCCTGGCTGTTAAGACCCGCACAAAAGGGAGCTTAAGGCGAGGCACCCTTAGATATTCAAGCGGGCGCCGGTGGCCCAACGTAGGTGGTGTAAATTCCTTGTCTGGAATTTTATTGGCCGTCCGCGTAAACCAAGCTATTCAGCCCTCTTCCTCCACTTAATCTTGGTACTACACTATAGTTTCCTAATCTAATCTTACATTAATAAATAAACAAGTCTTTCCACGCCAACGCCGTCCACCCTTCGAATTCCCTGGATCCACCGAGGCTGGACCCCGGCATAAGACCTTGTGTGGAGTCGGTGCCGGAACCTGAGGATTCCTCTGCAGTGCTGACATGGATCTTGGGGTACTTCTGGAGTCTCCACCAGGGATTCAGTCCTCGTCTCGACTTAGGTCATGCACCTGCACTTTCCTCCCGAGCTGTAGCAGCAGTGTCATGCTTCCCTTCGCGTGGATGAAGAAATCTGTGGCTTTCACTCGACGTTTTCGCAGGAGGCTTTCCCACGAGGCTTTCCCACAGGGCTGTCCCACGTGCCACCGTGGTGTGAGTCGATCCTCGGCTTGAAAGTCGAGGCCACTGCAGAGAAAACTGGTTTCCCTGGAATGGACTGAGACATCTGGGGGACTCAGGGTATGGTGGCTCGACCCTGGAGTTCCTCTCGCCTTTCCTGTGGAGAGCGCCTCCTCTTTAGATGCGACGGAAATGCCGGGAATTCTTTCCCGACCACGCAGGGAAAGGATCCCTCCTCTCGAGCTAGGAAGCGGAACCGGGGCTCCTCTGGATGTCGGCGGAACTCTTGCGCTTCCTCTCGAGTGGATACGGGTATGTCGGGGAACTTCTTGAGTTGCAGCAAGGGTGTGAAGGACCCTTTGGAAGTTCCAGAGGTTAGGTGTGAATAACCTCGAGACGCCTCAGCGGAAATGGGCCTCATCTCGCCTGGATGGGAGAACCTCCTGGATTTTCTCGACTTGCGGCAGGTGCTCTCGACTTACGACGGGGACCTCAGAGCCCCGCTCTGGTGGCTTCAGGAAAGGCCAGTCCCCATGCGAGTTGCTCGGAGGCCTCTCGGGATTCCTCTCCCGTCGATGCCGGGGCCTAAGACCTTGTGTGGAGTCGGTGCCGGAACCTGAGGATTCCTCTCCAGTGCTGACATGGATCATGGGGTACTTCTGGAGTCTCCCGCGGGGAGTCCGTCCTCGTCTCGAGTGGGGGCATGCAGGTGCGTTTACCGCCCGAGCTGTAGCAGCAGTGTCACGCTTCATTTCGCGTGGATCAAGGGATCTGTAGCTTTCCCTCGAGGCTTTCCCACGAGGCTTTCCCACGAATCTTTCCCACAGGGCTCTTCCACGTGCCACCATGGTGTGAGTCGTTCCTCGGATTGAAAGTCGAGGCAGTGCAGGGAAAACAGGTTTCCCTGGAACGGACTGAGACATCTGGGGGACTCTGGGAATGGTGGCACGACCCTGGAGTTCCTCTCGCCTTTCCTGTGGAGAGCGCCTCCTCTTCAGATGCAACGGGAACTTCGGGAATTCTTTCCCGACCTCGCAGGGAAAGGATCCCTCCCCTCGAGTTAGGAGGCGGAAACGGGGCTCCTCTGGATGTGGGCGCGACTCTCGTGCTTCCTCTCGAGTGGAGACGGGTATGTCGGGGAACTTCTTGAGTTGCAGCAAGGGTGTGAAGGACCCTTTGGAAGTTCCAGAGGTTAGGTGTGATTAGCCTTGAGACGGCTCAGTGGAAATGGGCCTCATCTCGCCTGGAGGGGAGAACCTCCTGGATTTTCTCGAGTTGCGGCAGGTGCTCTCGACTTACGTCGGGGACCTCAGGGACCGGCTCTGGTGGCCTCAGGAAAGGTCAGTCCCCATGCCAGTTGTTCGGGGGCCTCTCGGGATTCCTCTCCCTTCGATGCCGGGGCCTAAGACTGCCGGGAGCCAGTGTGAGGAAGCCCGCCCTTGACAAGGTTATGAGGAAGGAAGCTGACATACGCAAGGCATGCTCAGACTTCAGGGATCCCTCTGGAAATTTTTAAGCACGTACCCCAACATAAATCTGCCGGTTTTTGTGCTCTGCTTTTTCACTCTTCTGACCTTTTCTGGAAAAAGTCAATTCAGGCCGTTAGTCTTCTGCATTTGAAAGAGTGTTTCAATCCAAAAACCCTCTGATTTCTTTCTAGCCTGCCTGTAGGACTCGTACAGCTGCGCTTGTGATTGTTTGAGGCCTCCTGACCGCAGGAGGCACAGGAAGCTTAAAACATCCTAGGAATGCAGGAGCTTCCGAGGAGTCAGAATCTTTAGAATAAGACTGATTAATAGTTTCATTTTTTGGGTCAATGCTTGCTGCCAAATTTTCATATCCTTTATTTTTAGATATAGTTGGTATATAGAAAAACAAGTAGTAGACCTGGTATTAGCAACATTAGATCTTTGAGTTAAGTACCTTCTTTGTTATAACCCACTGCACCTTTGTTCTGTAGAGATGTAACTTTAATGCTTTAAGGAGATGCAGATTAAAGAAAAACACTTCAGGGGAAACAAAATTAACATTCATTAAGGAAGAGAGCCAAAAAGTGTTAACAAGCCTCTTGGCCAGAAGATAATGTAAATCACCTGAGACCTTTTGTATACAAAATGATATACAGAAAGAATCTGGGTTGCGAACACTACATAATTTTGTGTTATCCATTGATCTCCATGTTTTATCAAAAGTATAAAAGGCCTTCTGAACAATAAAGGAGGAGGCCAGGGGCCGGGGGCCAGTTTCTCGGACCAGCTTCTCGAACTAGTCTCTCAGCCTGGTTTCTTGGGACTCTGGCTCCCCCCGTGTCTTTCTCTCTCTTTCTTCTTCTCTACCTTTCCTTCTCTCTGCTCTTTACTATAACTTCAGGCTGAATCTCCACCTGGAGTGCGGAGGCTCGCCAGGTCTACTTACTTGCCCTGGCTGTTAAGACCCGCACAAAAGGGAGCTTAAGGCGAGGCACCCTTAGATATTCAAGCGGGCGCCGGTGGCCCAACGTAGGTGGTGTAAATTCCTTGTCTGGAATTTTATTGGCCGTCCGCATAAACCAAGCTATTCAGCCCTCTTCCTCCACTTAATCTTGGTACTACACTATAGTTTCCTAATCTAATCTTACATTAATAAATAAACAAGTCTTTCCACGCCAACGCCGTCCACCCTTCGAATTCCCTGGATCCACCGGGGCTGGACCCCGGCATAAGACCTTGTGTGGAGGCGGTGCCGGAACCTGAGGATTCCTCTCCAGTGCTGACATGGATCTTGGGGTACTTCTGGAGTCTCCCAAGGGGAGTCAGTCCTCGTCTCGAGTGGGGCCATGCACGTACGCTTTCTCCCGAACTGTAGCAGCACTGTCATGCTTCCCTTCGCGTGGATCAAGGGATGTGTGGCTTTCCCTCGAGGCTTTCCCACGAGGCTTTCCCACGAGGCTTTCCCACAGGGCTGTCCACGTGCCACCGTGGTGTGAGTCCATCCTTAGCTTGAAAGTCGAGGCAGTGCAGGGAAAACAGGTTTCCCTGGAATGGACTGAGACATCTTGTGGACTTTGGGAATGGTGCACGACCCTGGAGTTCCTCTCGCCTTTCCTGTGGAGAGCGCCTCCTCTTGAGATGCGACGGGAACGTCGGGAATTCTTTCCGACCACGCAGGGAAAGGATCCCTCCTCTCGAGCTAGGAGG
>NW_017193499.1:0-9778 GCF_001704415.2 Capra hircus
CAGGTTTCCCTGGAATGACTGAGACATCTGGGGGACTCTGGGAATGGGTGCACGAATTCTGGAGTTCCTCTCGCCTTTCCTGTGGATAGCGCCTCCTCTTGAGATGAGTCGGGAACTCCGGGAATACTTGACCGACCACTCAGTGAAAGGATCCCTCCTCTCGAGCTAGGAGCAGTAACGGGGCTACTCTGGATGTGGGCGGGACTCTCCTGCTTCCTCTCGAGTGGAGAGGTGTATTTCGGGGAACTTCTTGAGTTGCAGCTAGGGTTTGAAGCCCCGTTTGTTAGTTCCAGACGCTTGTTGAATAGCCTCGAGACGCGTCATCGGATATGGGCCACATCTCGCCTGGAGGGGAGAACCTCCTGGATTTTCTCGAGTTGCAGCAGGAGCTCTCGACTTACGACTTGGACCTCAGAGACCTGCTCTGTTGGCCTCATGAAAGGCCAGTCCCCATGCAAGTTGCTCGGGGCACTCTCCACAGGAAACGAGAGAGGAACTCCAGTGTCGTGCCACCATTCCCAGAGTCCCACAGATGTCTCAGTCCATTCCAGGGAAACCTGTTTTCCTTGCACTGCCTTGACTTTCAAGCCTAGGATCGACTCACACCACGGTGGCACGTGGGACAGCCCACTGGGAAAGCCTCGTGGGAAAGCGTCGCGGGAAAGCCTCGAGGGAAAGCCACAGATCCCTTGATCCACGCGAAGGGAAGCATGACACTGCTAGGGACCCACTCCCCTGGGGAGTCACTCTGGTGGCCTCAGGAAAGGCCAGTCCCCATGCGAGTTGCTCGGGGGCCTCTCGGGATTCCTCTCCCGTCGATGCTGGGGCCTAAGACCTTGTGTGGACTCAGTTCCAGAACGTGAGGATTCCTCTCCAATGCCGGCATGGATCTTGGGGAACTTCTAGAGCCTCCCGAGGGGAGTCAGTACTCATCTCGAGAGGGGGCATGCACGTGCGATTTCCTCCCGAGCTGTAGCAGCAGTGTCACGCTTCCCTTCGCGAGAATCAAGGGATCTGTGTCTTTCCCTCGAGGCTTTCCCACGAGGCTTTCCCACGAGGCTTTCCCACAGGGATGTCCACGTGCCACCGTTGTGTGAGTTGATCCTCGGCTTGAAAGTCGAGGCAGTGCAGGGAAAACAGGTTTCCCTGGAATGGACTGAGACATCAGGGGGACTTTGGTAATGGTGGCACGACCCTGGAGTTCCTCTCGCATTTCCTGTGGAGAGCGCCTCCTCTTGAGATGCGACGGGAACGCCGGGAATTCTTTCCCGACCACGCAGGGAAAGGATCCCTCCTCTCGGGCTAGGAGGTGGAAACGGGGCTCCTCTGGATGTGGGCGGGACTCTCGTGCTTCCTCTCGAGTGGAGACCGGTATGTCGGGGAACTTCTTGAGTTGCAGCAAGGGTGTGAAGGACCCTTTGGAAGTTCCAGAGGTACGGTGTGATTAGCCTCGAGATACCTCAGCGGAAATAGGTCTCAGCTCGCCTGGAGGGGAGAACCTCCTGGATTTTCTCGAGTTGCGGCAGGTGCTCTCAACTTACGACGGGGACCTCAGGGACCCGCTCTGGTGGCCTCCCGAAAGGCCAGTCCCCATGCGAGTTGCTCGGGGGCCTCTCGGGATTCCTCTCCGGTCGATGCCGGCGCCTAAGATCTTGTGTGGAGTCGGTGCCGGAACCTGAGGATTCCTCTCCAGTGCTTTCATGAATCTCTTCTGGAGTCTCCCCAGGGCAGTCAGTCCTCTACTCGAGTGGGGGCATGCACGTGCGATTTCCTCCCGAGCTGTAGCAGCAGTGTCGCGCTTCCATTCGCGTGGATCAAGGGATCTGTGACTTTCCCTCGAGGCTTTCCCACGAGTCTTTCCCACGAGGCTTTCCAACGAGGCTTTCCCACAGGGCTGTCCCACGTGCCACCGTGGTGTGAGTCGATCCTCCGGCTTGAAAGTCGAGGCAGTGCAGGGAAAACAGGTTTCCCTGGAATGGACTGAGACATCTGGGGGACTCTGGGAATGGTGGGCACGACCCTTGAGTTCCTTTCGCCTTTCCTGTGGAGAGCGCCTGCTCTTGAGATGCGACGGGAACGCCTGGAATTCTTTTCAGAGCACGTGGGAAAGGATTCCCTCCACTCGAGCTAGGAGGCGGAAACGGGGCTCTTCTGGATGTGGGCGGGACTCTCGTGCTTCCTCTCGAGTGGAGTCGGGTATGTACGAGGAACTTCCTGAGTTGCAGCAAGGGTGTGAAGGACCCTTTTGTAAGTTCCAGAGGTAAGGTGTGATTAGCCTCGAGACGCCTCAGCAGAAATGGGCCTCATCTAGCCTGGAGGGAGAACCTCCTGGATTTTTCTCGAGTTTCAGCAGGTGCTCTCGACTTACGACGGGCACCTCAGGGACCCGCTCTGGTGGCCTCAGGAAAGGCCAGTCCCCATGCGAGTTGCTCGGGGACCTCTCGGGATTCCTCTCTCCGTCGATGCCGGGGCCTAAGATATTGTGTGGAGTGGGTGCCGGAACCTGAGGATTCCTCTCCAGTGCTTACGTGGATCTTGGGGTACTTCTGGAGTCTCCCCAGGGGAGTCAGTCCTCGTCTCGAGTGGGAATATGCACTTGCGCTCTCCTCTCGAGCTGTAGCAGCAGTGTCCGCGCTTCCATTCCCGTGGATCGAGGGATCTGTGGCTTTCCCTCGAGGTTTTCCCACAGAGGCTTTCCCACGAGGCTTTCCCACAGGGCTGTCCCACGTGCCACCGTGGTGTGAGTCAATCCTCGGTCTTGAAAGTGGACGCAGTGCAGGGAAAACAGGTTTCCCTGTAATGGACTAAGACATCTGGGGGACTCTGGGAACGTGGCACGACCCTGGAGTTCGTCTCGCCATTCCTGTGGAGAGCGTCTCCTCTTGAGATGCGACGGAAACGCCGGGGAATTCTTTCCCGAGCACGCAGGGAAAGGATCCCTCCTCTCGAGGTAGGAGGCGGAAACGGGGCTACTGTCGATGTGGGTGGGACTTCGTGCTTCCTCTTGAGTGGAGACGGGTATGTCGGGGAACTTCTTCTGTTGCACCAAGGGTTTGAAGGACCCTTTGGAAGTTCCAGATGTTAGATGTGATTAGCCTCGAGACGCCTCAGCGGAAATGGGCCTCATCTCGCCTGGAGGGGAGAACCTCCTGGATTTTCTCGAGTTGCGGCAGGTGCTCTGAACTTACGCCAGGGACCTCAGGGAGCCGCTCTGGTGGCCTCAGGAAAGGCCAGTCCCCATTAGAGTTGCTCGAGGGCCTCTCGAGATTCCTCTCCCGTCGATGCCGGGGCCTAAGACCTTGTGTGGAGTCGGTGCTGGAACCTGACGATTCCTCTCCAGTGCTGACATGAATCTTGAGGTACTTCTGGAGTCTCCCCAGGGGTGCCAGTCCTCGTCTCGAGTGGTGACATGCACGTGCGCTTTCCTCCCGAACTGTAGCAGCAGTGTCACGCTTCCCTTCGCGTGGATCAACGGATCAGGAGCTTTCTCACGAGGCATTCCCAAGAGGCTTTCCCACAGGGCTGTCCCACGTGCCACCGTGGTGTGAGTCGATCCTCGGCTTGAAAGTTGAGGCAGTGCAGGGGAAATCAGGTTTCCCTGGAATGGACTGAGACATCTGGGGTACTCTGGGAATGGTGGCACGACCCTGGAGTTCCTCTCGCCTTTCTTGTAGAGAGTGCCTCCTCTTGAGATGGGACGGGAACGCCGGGAATTCTTTCCCGACCACTCAGGGAAAGAATCCCACCTCTCGAGCTAGCAGGCGGAAACCTGGCTCCTCTGGAGGTGGGCGGGACTCTCGTGCTTCCTCTCGAGAGGAGACGGGTATGTCGGGGAACTTCTTGAGTTGCAGCAAGGGTGTGAAGAACCCTTTGGAAGTTCCAGAGGTTAGGTGAATATCCTGGAGACGCCTCAGCGGAAATGGGCCTCATCTCGCCTGGAGGGGAGAACCTCCTGCATTTTCTCGAGTTGCGGCAGGTGCTCTCGACTTACGACGGGGACCTCAGGGACCCGCTCTGGTGGCCTCAGGAAAGGCCAGTCCCCATGCGAGTTGCTCTGGGGCCTCTCGGGATTCCTCTCCCTGTTAATGCTGGGCCTAAGACCTTGTGTGGTGTCAGTGCCGGAACCTGAGGATTCCTCTCCAGTGATGACATGGATCTTGGTGTACTTCTGGAGTCTCCCAAGGGGAGTCAGTCCTCGTCTCGAGTAGGGGCATGCACGTGCGCTTTCCTTCCGAGCTGTAGCAGCAGAGTCACGCTTCCCTTCACGTGGATCAAGTCATCAGGGGCTTTTCCTCGAGGCTTTCCCACGACGCTTTCCCACGAGGCTTTCACACAGGGCTGTCCCACGTGCCACCGTTGTGTGAGCCGATACTCGGCTTGAAAGTCGAGGCAGTACAGGCAAAACAGTTTTCCCTGGAATGGACTGATACATCTGGGGGACTCTGGGAATGGTGGCACGAC
This sequence comes from Capra hircus, assembly GCF_001704415.2. NCBI lineage: Eukaryota > Metazoa > Chordata > Mammalia > Artiodactyla > Bovidae > Capra > Capra hircus. The sequence goes on from NW_017193499.1 coordinate 4,462, forward strand.
CCTGGAGTTCCTCTCGCCTTTCCTGTGGAGAGCGCCTCCTCTTGAGATGCGACGGGAACGCCGGGAATTCTTTCCCGACCACGCAGGGAAAGGATCCCTCCTCTCGAGCTAGGAGGTGGAAACGGGGCTCCTCTGGATGTGGGTGGGACTCTCGTGCTTCCTCTCGGGTGGAGACTGGTATGTCAGGGATCTTCTTGAGTTGCAGCAAGGTTGTGAAGGACCCTTTGGAATTTCCAGAGGTTAGGTGTGATTAGCCTCGAGACACCTCAGCGGAAATGGGCCTCATCTCGCCTGGTGGGTAGAACCTCCTGGATTTTCTCGAGTTGCGGCAGGTGCTCTCGACTTACGACGGGGACCTCAGGGACCCGCTCTGGTGGCCTCAGGAAACGCCAGTCCCCATGCGTGTTGCTACGGGGCCTCTCGGGATTCCTCTCCTGCCGATGCCGATGCTTAAGACCTTGTGTGGAGTCGGTGCCGGAACCTGAGGATTCCTCTCCAGTGCTGACATGGACCTTGGGGTATTTCTGGAGTCTCCTCAGGGGAGTCAGTCCTTGTCTCGAGTGGGGGCATGCACGTGCGCTTTCCTCCCGAGCTGTAGCAGCAGTGTCACGCTTCCCTTCGAGTGTATCCTAGAATCAGTGGCTTTCCCTCGAGGCTTTCCACGAGGCTTTCCCACGACGCTTCCCACCAGGCTTCCCACGACGCTTTCCCACAGTGATGTCCCACGTTCCACCGTGGTGTCAGTCGATCCTCGGCTTGAAAGTTGAGGCAGTGCCGGGAAAACAGGCTTCCGTGGAATGGACTGAGACGTCTGGGGGATCTGGGAAAGGTGGACCACACTGGAGTTCCTCTCGCCTTTCCTGTGGAGTGCGCCCCCTCTTGAGATGTAACGGGAACGCCGGGAATTCTTTCACGACCACGCAGGGAAAGGATCCCACCTATCGAGCTATGAGGCGGAAACGGGGCTCCTCTGGATGTGGGCGGGACTCTCGTGCTTCCTCTCGAGTGGAAACGGGAATGTCGGGGAACTTCTTGAGTTGCAGAAAGGTTGTGAAGGACCCTTTGGAACTTCCAGAGGTTAGGTGTGATTAGACTCGAGACGTCTCAGCAGAAATGGGCCTCATCTCGCCTGGAAGGGAGAACCTCCTGGATTTTCTCGAGTTGCGGCAGGCGCTCTCGACTTACGACGGGGTCCTCAGGGACCCGCTCTGGTGGCCTCAGGAAAGGCCAGTCCCCATGCGAGTTTCTCGGTGGCTCTCGGGGGCCTCTCGGGTTTCTTCTCCCGTCGATGCTGGGCCTAAGACCTTGTGTGGAGTCAGTGCCGGAACCTGAGGAATCCTCTCCAGTGCTGACATGGATCTTGGGGTACGTCTGGAGTCTCCCCAGGGGAGTCAGTCCTCGTCTCGAGTGGGGGCATGCACATGCGCTTTCCTCCCCAGCTGTAGCAGCAGTGTCACGCTTCCCTTCGAGAGGATCAAGGGATCTGTGGCTTTCCCTCGAGGCTTTCCCACGAGGTTTTCCCACGAGGCTTTCCCACTGGGCTGTCCCACGTGCCACCGTGGTGTGAGTCGATCCTCGGCTTGAAAGTTGAGGCAGTGCAGGGAAATACAGGTTTCCCTGGAATGGACTGAGACATCTGGGGCGACTCTGGGAATGGTGGCACGACCCCTGGAGTTCCTCTCGCCTTTCCTGTGGAGAGCGCCCTACTTGAGATGCGACGGGAACGCCGGGAATTCTTTCCCGACCACGCAGGGAAAGGATCCCTCCTCTCGAGCTAGGAGGCGGAAACGGGGCTCCTCTGGATGTGGCGGGACTCTCGGTGCTTCCTCTCGAGTGGAGTCGGGAATGTTCCGGAACTTCTTGAGTTCCAGCAAGGGTGTGAAGGACCCTTTGGAAGTTCCAGAGTTTAGGTGTGATTAGCCTCGAGACGCCTCAGCGGAAATGGCCTCATCTCGCCTGGAGGGGAGAACCTCTTGGATTTTCTCGAGTTGCGGCAGGTGCTCTTGACTTACGACGGGGACCTCAGGGACCCGCTCTGGGTGGCCTCAGGAAAGGCCAGTCCCTTGGGCAGTTGCTCGGGGCCTCTCGGGGGTCTCTCGGGATTCCTCTCCCAGTCGATATGCGGGGCCTAAGACCGTGTGTGGAGTCGGTGCCAGACCTGAGGTTTCCTCTCCAGTTCTGACATGGATCTTGGGGTACTTCTGGAGTCTCCCCAGGGGAGTCAGTCCTCGTCTCGAGTGGGGGCCATGCACGTGCGCTTTCCTCCCGAGCTGTAGCAGCAGTGTCACGCTTCCCTTCGCGGAGCATCAAGGGAATCAGGGGCTTTCCCTCGAGGCTTTTCCCACGAGCCTTTCCCACGAGGCTTTCCTTCAGGGCTGTCCCACGTGCCACCGTGGTGTGAGTCGATCCTCGGCTTGAAAGTTGAGGCAGTGCAGGGAAAACAGGTTTCCCTGGAATGGACTGAGACATCTGGGGGACTCTGGAATGGTGGCACGACCCTGGAGTTCCTCTCGCCTTTCCTGTGGAGAGCGCCTCCACTTGAGATGCGACGGGAACGCCGGGAATTCTTCCCGCCCACGCAGGGAAAGGATACCTCCTCTCGAGCTAGGAGGCGGAAACGGGGCTCCTCTGGATGTGGGCGGGACTCTCGTGCTTCCTCTCGAGTGGAGACGGGTATGTCTGGGAATTTCTTGAGTTGCAGCAAGGTTGTGAAGACCCTTTGGAATTTCCAGAGTTTAGGTGTGATTAGCCTCGAGACGCCTCAGCGGAAATGGCTCTCAACTCGCCTGGAGGGGAGAACCTCCTGGATTTTCTCGAGTTGTGGCAGGTGCTCTTGACTTACGACAGGGACCTCAGGGACCCGCTCTGGTGGGCCTCAGGAAAGGCCAGTCCCCTTGCGAGTTGCTCCGGAGCCTCGCGGATTCCTCTCCCGTCGATGCCAGGGCCTAAGACCTTGTGTGGAGTCGGTTCCGAAACCTGAGGATTCCTCTCCAGCGCTGACATGGATCTTGGGGTACTTCTGCAGTCTCCCCAGGGGAGTCAGTCCGAGTCTCAAGTGGGGCATGCACGTGCTCTTTCCTCCCGAGCTGTAGCAGCAGTGTCACGCTACCCTTCGCGTGGATCAAGGGATCTGTGGCTTTCCCTCGAGGCTTTTCCAGGAGGTTTTCCCATGAGGCTTTCCCACAGGCTGTCCCACGTGCCACCGTGGTGTGAGTCGATCCTCGGCTTAAAAACGAAGCAGTGCAGGGAAACAGGTTTCCCTGGAAAGGACTGAGACATCTGGAGGACTCTGGTAATGGTGGCACGACCCTGGAGTTCTGCTTGCCTTACTTGTGGAGAGTGCCGCCTCTTGAGATGCGAGAGGAACACCGGAAATTCTTTCACGAGCACACAGGGAATGAATCCTTCCTCTCGAGCTAGGAGGCAGAAGGGGGCTCCTCTGGATGTGGGCGGGACTCTCGTGCTTCCTCTTGGGTGGAGACGGGTATGTCGGGGAATTTCTTGAGTTGCAGCAAGGGTGTGAAGGACCCTTTGGAAGTTCCAGAGTTTAGGTGTGATTAGCCTCGAGACGCCTCAGCGGAAATGGCTCTCATCTCGCTTGGAGGGAGAACCTCCTGGATTTTCTCGAGTTGCGGCAGGTGCTCTTGACTTACGACAGGGACCTCAGGGACCCCGCTCTGGTGGCCTCAGGAAAGGCCAGTCCCCAAGCGAGTTCCTCGGGGCCTCTCGGGATTCCTCTCCGTCGATGCCGGGGCCTAAGGCTGCCGGGAGCCAGTGTGAGGAAGCCCGCCCGTGACAAGGTTATGAGGAAGGAAGCTGACATACGCAAGGCGTGCTCAGACTTCAGGGACCCCTCTGGAAATTTTAAGCATGTACCCCAACAAAAATCTGCCGGTTTTTGTGCTCTGCTTTTTCACTCTTCTGACCTTTTCTGGAAAAAGTCAATTCAGGGCGTTAGTCTTCTGCATTTGAAAGAGTGTTTCAATCCAAAAACCCTCTGATGGCTTTCTAGCCTGCCTGTAGAACTCGTACAGCTGCGCTTGTGATTGTTTGAGGCCTCCTGACCGCCGGAGGCACAGGAAGCTTAAAACATCTAGGAATGCAGGAGCTTCTGAGGAGTCAGAATCTTTAGAATAGGACTGATTAAAAGTTTCATTTTTTGGGTCAATGCTTGCTGCCAAATTTTCATATCCTTTATTTTTAGATATAGTTGGTATGTGAAAAACAAGTAGTAGACCTGGTATTAGCAACATTAGATCTTTGAGTTAAGTACCTTTCTTTGTTATAACCCACTGCACCTTTTTTCTATAGAGATGTAACTTTAGTGCTTTAAGGAGATGCAGATTAAAGAAAAACACTTCAGGGGAAACAAAATTAACATTCATTAAGGAAGAGAGCGAAAAAGTTTAACAAGCCTCTTGGCCAGAAGATAATGTAAATTACCTGAGACCTTTTGTATACAAAATGATATACAGAAAGAATCTGGGTTGCGAACACTACATAATTTTGTGTTATCCATTGATCTCCATGTATTATCAAAAGTATAAAAGACCTGCTGAACAATAAAGGAGAGGCCAGGGGCCGGGGGCCAGTTTCTCGGACCAGCTTCTCGAACTAGTCCTCAGCCTGGTTTCTTGGGACTCTGGCTCCCCCTGTGTCTTTCTCCTCTTTTCTTCTTCTCTACCTTTCCTTCTCTCTGCTCTTTACTATAACTTCAGGCTGAATCTCCACATGGAGTGCGGAGGCTCGCCAGGTCTACTTACTTGGCCTGGCTGTTAAGACCCGCATGAAAGGGAGCTTAAGGCGAGGCACCCTTAGATATTCAAGCGGGCGCCGGTGGCCCAACGTAGGTGGTGCAAATTCCTTGTCTGGAATTTTATTGGCCCGCCGCGAAAACCAAGCTATTCAGCACTCTTCCTCCACTTAATCTTCTTACTACACTATAGTTTCCTAATGTAATCTTACATTAATAAATAAACAAGTCTTTCCACACCAACGCCGTCCACCCTTCGAATTCCCTGGATCCACCGGGCTGGACCCCGGCATAAGACCTTGTGTGGATTCGGTGCCGGAACCTGAGATTCCTCTCCAGTGCTGACATGGATCTTGGGTACTTCTGGAGTCTCCCCAGGGGAGTCAGTCCTCGTCTCGAGTGGGGGCATGCACGTGCGCTTTCCTCCCGAGCTGTAGCAGCAGTGTCACGCTTCCCTTCGCGAGGATCAAGGATCTGTGGCTTTCCCACGAGGCTTTCCCACAGGGCTGTCCCATGTGCCACCGTGGTGTGAGTCGATCCTCGGCTTGAAAGTCGAGGCAAGGC
>NW_017193500.1:0-9777 GCF_001704415.2 Capra hircus
ACTCTCAAAATACTCCAAAACTCTCTGTGCTGTTTACAGTTGAGAGGTAGTAAACAATCTTGTGCCTAGTGGCAGCAGTATGGATAATCCTGTCACACAAGCTGGTCTGTCAGCAGAGAGGTTTGACCTAAAATATCCTTGTCCCACCCAGAGCAGGGAATTAGCAGCAATTTTTGACACAACAAATGAAGAACCCTTCACCAATATAATTCCTAACCAACTATACTAATAATTTCTAACTCCCCAAAATAATTTGCCTTTAGTAAGTCTAAAACATCTCATGCCTCTCAGGTTGGGAGGCTGTAAACAATCACATGTGGCCGGACAAACCTATAAAGGTGGGCTAGATAACCTTCAGAGGAGTCGGCAAGCTGAAACACTCTTGTCATGCCCAAGAATATTTATTGCCTTGAAGCTGCACGTTTACTTCTTCTCCGAGAGAAACAGTTATGGGGGGAGAGCCCCCGTAAAGTCAGAAGTGTAGGTGAGAGCATAAAACAGACTCTGGTTTTGGGGTTCGATGCTCGGGAACAGGGGGTTACCTGAGGCTTGATCACGCCTTTGGCATGCCAAGCCTCCTTCCTCATGACCTTTGCCATAGGCGGAATTCCTCACGCTGGCCCCCGGAAGGAAAGGATCCCTCATCTCGAGCGACGAGGCGGAAACGCGCCTCCTGTGGATGTGGGGGGACCATCTTGCTTATTCTCGAGTGGAGACGGGTATGTCGGGGAACTTATTGAGTTGCAGCAAGGGTGTAAAGTACCTTTTGGAAGTTCCAGAGGTTAGGTGTGATTAGCCTCGAGACACCTCAGTGGAAATGGGCCTCATCTCGCCTGGAGGGGAGAACCTCCTGGATTTTCTCGAGTTGCGGCAGGTGCTCTCGACTTACGACGGGGACCTCAGGGGCCAGCTCTGGTGGCCTCAGGAAAGGCCAGTCCCCATTCAAGTTTCTAGGGGGCCTCTCAGGATTCCTCTCCTGTCGATGCCGGGCCTAAGACCTTGTGTGAAGTCGGGGCTGGAACCTGAAGATTCCTCTCCAGTGCTGACATGGATCTTGTGGTACTTCTGGAGTCTCCCCAGGGGAGTCAGTCCTCGTCTCGAGTGGGGGCATGCACGTGCGCTTTCCTCCGAGCGGTAGCAGCAGTGTCACGCTTCCCGTCGCGTGGATCAAGGGATCTGTGGCTTTCCCTCTAGGCTTTCCCATGAGGCTTTCCCACAGGGCTGTCCCACATGCCACCTTGGTGTGAGACGATCCTCGGCGTGAAAGTCGTGGCAGTGCAGGGAAAACAGGTTCCTCTGGAATGGACTGAGACATCTGGGGAACTCTTGGAATGGTGGCACGACCCTGGAGTTCCTCTGGCCTTTCCTGTGGAGAGCACTTCCTCTTGAGATGCGACGGGAACGCCAGGAATTCTTTCCCGACCACGCAGGGAAAGGATCCCTCCTCTCTAGATACGAGGCGGAAACGGGGCTCCTCTGGATGTGGGCGGGACCCTCGTGCTTCATCTCGAGTGGAGACGGGTATGTCGGTGATCTTCTTGACTTGCAGCAGGGGTGTCAAAGACCCTTTGGAAGTTCCAGAGGTTAGGTGTGATTAGCCTCGAGATGCCTCAGGGGAAATGGGCCTCATCTCGCCTGGAGGGGAGAACCTCCTGGATTATCTTGAGTTGGAGCAGGTGCTCTCGTCTTAGGATGGGGACCTCAGGGACCCGCTCCTGTGGCCTCAGAAAAGGCCAGTGCCCATGGGAGTTGCTAGGGGCCTCTCAGGATTCCTCTCACGTCGATGCCGGGGCCTAAGACCTTGTGTGGAGAGCCCGAGCGGAGGCGACGCGGAGCGTTTCGGTTCTCAGTGCCTGGGGCACCGGTGTGTGGTGTGAGGCTGCGGCGGAGCCTCTACACTGAAGGTGCGAGAGGTTGGCAGCTTCGATTGAAGCACATCGAGCGGCGACAGCAGTGAAAGTCATGAGCGACAGCGGCGAGGAGAACTACGGCGAGGGGGAATCCCGTTCTGCTTCCAGAAGCGGAAGTGCTCATGGATCTGGGAAATCTGCAAGTCATACCCCTGCAAGGTCTCGCTCCAAGGAAGATTCCAGGCGTTCCAGATCAAAGTCCAGGTCCAGATCGGAATCTAGGTCTAGATCCAGAAGAAGTTCTCGGAGGCATTATACAAGGTCACGATCTCGGTCCCGGTCCCATAGAAGATCTCGTAGCAGATCTTACAGCAGAGATTATCGAAGACGGCATAGCCACAGTCATTCTCCCATGTCTACTCGCTGGCGTCATGTTGGGAATCGGGCAAATCCTGATCCTAACTGTTGTCTTGGAGTATTTGGATTGAGCTTGTATACTACAGAAAGAGATCTAAGAGAAATGTTCTCTAAATATGGCCCAATTGCTGATGTATCTATTGTATATGACCAGCAGTCTAGACGTTCAAGAGGATTTGCCTTTGTATACTTTGAAAATGTAGATGATGCCAAGGAAGCAAAAGAGTGTGCCAATGGAATGGAGCTTGATGGATGTAGGATCAGAGTTGACTTCTCCATAACGAAAAGACCACATACTCCAACAGCAGGAATTTACATGGGGAGACCTACCTATGGCAGCTCACGCCGTCGAGATTACTATGACAGAGGATATGATCGAGGCTATGATGATCGGGACTATTACAGCAGATCGTACAGAGGAGGAGGAGGAGGAGGAGGAGGATGGAGAGCTGCTCAAGACAGGGATCAGAAATACAGAAGACGGTCACCTTCTCCCTACTATAGTCGTGGAGGATACAGATCACGTTCCAGATCTCGATCATACTCACCTCGTCGCTATTAAAGCATGAAGATGAAGACTTTCTGAAACCTGCCCTAGAGTTGGGATATTGTTTGTGGACAATATTTTTTATTGTCTCCTGTTTAAAAAGTGAACAGTGCCTGGTGAAGTTAGGTGACTTTTACACCTTTTATGATGACTACTTTTGGTGGAGTTGAAATGCTGTTTTCATTCTGCATTTGTGTAGTTCGGTGCTTTGTTCAAAGTTAAGTGTTTTCAGAAAAGTATGTTTTACATGTATTTTTTTACAGTCTAAAATTTTGACTGCTGAGAAGTTTCTATTGTACAGAACTTCATTTAAATGGTTTTTCTACTGAATACAGGGTATTCTGAAGATTGAAGCCTGTGTGTAAAATGCTACCAAATGGCAAAAAGCAACAATAACGTTTGGTTTTTACTTTTCTTTCTAACATATCAATGCTTAGGAGAACTGTTCTGATTAGATTGTCAGTAGTAAATTAAAGAAAAAAATGCCCGTTTTCCTCGAGTCCATGAAACATACCATACTTAATATACCTGCAGTTAAGTGATAAAAATTACGCTCTGTAACTCTATACTGCTAGTGTTAAAAACTAAAGATCTTTCAATACAGCAAATGCTTAATTCTTATATAAATGTGACTTTGACAGCCTTTATGTAATCTGTATTATACATAGCAGGGAATAAGATGAGTTGCACAATGTATGCCTTAAAAAGGCTATTTCTTAAAGCTGTTAGAAGGGGATAATGGTATTTCAATTAGTAATCAGCAAGTGAAAATAATATTCCACCACAAATGTACTCTTGTTCTTCTAGCTTTTAAGACTATATGGAAAAACTGGGTGCTTCAGAGTTTTGAGAAAAAAGAAGGGAACACTACACCTGTGTTGTGGATGATCTGAAGACTTTGCCTGTTCGTTTTTTTAAATACTACTTTCAGGTTCTTTGCTTACCAAAGGAGGCCCAATTTCACTCAAAAGTTTTGAGAACTGTGTTTAAATAAATGCAAAGAAAAGAGTAAAAAGGAAAGAAAAAAAAAAGACCTTGTGAGGAGTTGGGGCAGGAACCTGAGGATTCCTCTACAGTGCTGACATGGATCTTGGGTACTTCTGGAGCCCCCCCAGGGAAGTCAGTCTTCGTCTCGAATGGGGGCATGCACGTGCGCTTTCCTCCCGAGCTGTAGCAGCAGTGTCACACTTCCGGTCGCGTGGATCAAGTGATCTGTGGCTTTTCCTCCAGGCTTTACCACGAGGCTATCCCAGAGGGCTGTCCCACATGCCGCCGAGGTGTGAGTCGAACCTCGGCGTGAAAGTCGAGGCAGTGCAGGGAAAACAGGTTCCTCTGGAATGGACTGAGACATCTAGGGGACTCTTGGAATGGTGGCACGACTCTGGAGTTCCTCTCGCATTTCCTGTGGAGAGCGCCTCCACTTGAGATGCGACGGGAACGCCGGGAATTCTTTCCCGACGAAGCAGGGAAAGGATCCCACATCTCGAGCTACGAGGCGGAAAGGGGCTCCTCTGGATGTGGGCGGGACCCTCGTGCTTCCTATCGAGAGGAGACGGGTATGTCGGGGAACTTCTTGAGTTGCAGCAAGGGTGTGAAGGACCCTTTGGAAGTTCCAGAGGTTAGGTGTGATTAGCCTCCAGACGCTTCAGCGGAAATGGGCTTCATCTCGCCTGGAGGGGAGAACCTCCTGGATTTTCTCGAGTTGCGGCAGGTGCTCTCGACTTACGACGGGGACCTCAGGGACCCGCTCTGGTGGCCTCAGGAAAGGCCAGTCCACATGCGAGTTGCTAGGGGCCTCTCGGGATTCCTCTACCATCGATGCCGGGGCCTAAGACCTTGTGTGGAGTCGGTGCCGGAACCTGAGGATTCCTCTGCAGTGCTGACATGGATCTTTGGGTACTTCTGGAGTCTCCCCAGGGGAGTCAGTCCTCGTTTGAGTGGCGCATGCACGTGCGATTACCTCCGGAGCTGGCAGCAGTGTCATGCTTCCCTTCGCCTGGATCAAGGGATCTGTGGCTTTCCCACGAGGCTTTCCCACAGGGCTATCCCACGTGCCACCGTGGTGTGAGTCGATCGATGGCTTGAAAGTCAACGTAGTGCAAGGAAAACAGGTTTCCCTGGAATGGACTGAGACATCTGGCGAATCTGGGAATGGTGGCACGACCCTGGACTTCCTCTCGACTTTCCTGTGGAGAGCGCCTCCTCTTGAGATGCGACGGGAACGCCGGGAATTCTTTCCCGACCACGGAGGGAAAGGATCCCTCCTCTCGAGCTAGGAGGCGGAAACGGTGCTCCTCTGTATGTGGGCGGGACTCTCGTGCTTCCTCTCGAGTGGAGACGGGTATGTCGGGGAAATTCTGGATTTGCAGCAAGGGTGTAAAGGACCCTTTGGAAGTTCCAGAGGTTAGGTGTGATTAGCCTCGAGACGCCTCAGCGGAAATGGGCCTAATCTCGCCTGGAGGGGAGAACCTCCTGGATTTTCTCGAGTTGCGGCAGGTGCTCTCGCCTTTCGATACGGACCTCAGGGACCCGCTCTGGTGGCCTCAGGAAAGGCCAGTCCCCATGCGAGTTGCTCGCGGGCCTCTCGGGATTCCTCTCCCGTTCATGCCGGGCCTAAGACCTTGTGTGGAGTTGGTTCTGGAACCTGAGGTTTCCTCTCCATTGCTGACATGGATCTTGGGGTACTTTGGAGTCTCCCCAGGGGAGTCAGTTCTTGTCTCGAGTGGGGCATGCACGAGCGCTTTCCTCCCGAGCTGGAGCAGCAGTGTCACGCTTCCCTTCGAGTGGATCAAGGGATCAGTGGCTTTCCCTCGAGGCTTTCCACGACGCATTCCCAGGAGGCTTTCCCACAGGGCTGTCCCACGTGCCACCGTGGTGTGAGTCGCTCCTCGGCTTGAAAGTCGAGGCAGTGCAAGGAAAACTGTTTTCCCTGGAATGGACTGAGACATCTGGGGAATCTGGGAATGGTGGCACGAACCTGGAGTTCCTCTCGCCTTTCCTGTGGAGAGTGCCTCCACTTCAGATGTGACGGGAACGCCGGGAATTCTTTCCCGCACACGCAGGGAAAGGATTCCTCCTCTCGAGCTTTGAGGCGGAATCGGGGCTCCTCTGGATGTGGGCAGGACTCTCCTGCTTCCTCTCGAGCGGAGACGGGTATGTCGGGGATCTTCTTGAGCTGCAGCAAGGGTGTGAAGGACCCTTTGGAATTTACCGAGGCTGGTGTGATTAGCCTCGAGACGCCTGTGCGGAAATGGGCCTCATCTCGCCTGGAGGGAGAACCTCCTGGATTTTCTCGAGTTGCGGCAGGTGCTCTCGACTTACCACGGGGACCTCAGGGACCCGCTCTGGTTGCCTCAGGAAAGGCCAGTCCCATGCGAGTTGCTCGGGGCCTCTCGGATTCCTCTCCCGTCGATGCCGGTGCCTAAGGCCTTGTGTGGAGTCGGTGCCGGAACCTGAGGATTCCTCTCCAGTGCTGACATGGATCTTGGGAACTTCTGGAGTCTCCCCAGGGGAGTCAGTCCTCGTCTCCAGTGGGGTCATGCATGTGCGCTTTCCTCCCGAGCTGTAGCAGCAGTGTCACGCTTCCCTTCGTGTGGATCAAGGGATCAGGGGCTTTCCCTCGAGGCTTTCCCACAAGTCTTTCCCACAGGGCTGTCCCACGTGCCACCGTGGTGTGAGTCGATCCTCGGCTTGAAAGTCGAGGCAGTGTAAGAAAAACAGGATTCCCTGGAATGGACTGAGACATCTGGGGGACTCTTGGAATGGTGGCACGACCCTGGAGTTCCTCGCGCCTTTCCTGAGAAGAGCGCCTCCTCTTGAGATGCGACAGGAACACGAGGAATTCTTTCCCCACCACGCAGGGAAAGGATCCCTCCTCTCGAGCTAGGAGGCGGAAACGGGGCTCCTCTGGATGTGGGCGGGACTCTCGAGCTTCCTCTCGAATGGAGACGTGTATGTGGGGAACTTCTTGAGTTGCAGCAAGGGTGTGAAGGACCCTTTGGAAGTTCCAGAGGTTCAGTGTGATTAGACTCGAGACCCCTCAGGGGAAAAGGGCCTCATCTCCCCTGGAGGGGAGAACCTCCTGAATTGTGTCGACTTACGGCAGGTGCTCTTGACTTACGACGGGGACATCAGGGACCCGCTCTGGTGGCCTCAGGAAAGGCCAGTCCCCATGCGAGTTGCTCGGGGGCCTCTCGGGATTCCTCTCCCTTCGATGCCGGGGCTTAAGACCTTGTGTGGAGTCGGTGCCGGAACCTGAGGATTCCTCTCCAGTGCTGACATGGATCTTGGGGTACTTCTGGAGTCTCCCCAGGGGAGTCAGTCCTCGTCTCTAGTGGGGCGTCTTCACATGCGCTTTCTTCTCGAGCTGTAGTAGCAGTGTCATGCTTCCCTCGCGTAGATCAAGGGATTTCTGACTTTCCCTCGAGGCTTTCCACGAGGCTTTCCACGAGGCTTTCCCACAGGCTGTCCCACGTGCCACCGTGGTGTGAGTCGATCCTCGGCTTGAAAGTCGAGGCAGTGCAGGGAAAACAGGTTTCCCTGGAATGGACTGAGACATCTGGGGGACTCTGGAATGGTGGCACGACCCTGGAGTTCCTCTCGCCTTTCCTGTGGAAAGCGCCTCCTCTTGAGATGCGACAGGAACGACGGGAATTCTTTCCCACACGCAGGGAAAGGATCCCTCCTCTCGAGCTAGGAGGCGGAAACGGGCTCCTCTGGATGTGGGCGACTCTCGTGCTTCCTCTCGGGTGGAGACGGGTATGTCGGGAACTTCTTGAGTTGTAGCAAGGGTGTGAAGACCCTTTGGAAGTTCCAGAGGTTAGGTGTGATTAGCCTCGAGACGCCTCAGCGGAAATGGGCCTCATCTCGCCTGGAGGGGAGAACCTCCTGGATTTTCTCGAGTTGCGGCAGGTGCTCTCGACTTATGACGGGACCTCAGGGACCCGCTCTGGTGGCCTCAGGAAAGGCCAGTCCCCATGCGAGTTGCTCGGGGGCCTCTCAGGATTCCTCTCCCGTGGATGCCGGGGCCTAAGATCTTGTGTAGAGTTGTGCCGGAACCTGAGCATTCCTCTCCAGTGCTGACATGGATCTTGGGGTACTTCTGGAGTCTCCCAGGGGAGTCAGTCCTCGTCTCGAGTGGGGCATGCACGTGCGCTTTCCTCCCGAGCTGTAGTAGCAGCAGTGTCGCACTTCCCTTCGCGTGGATCAAGGGAACTGTGGCTTTCCCTCGAGGCTTTCCACGAGGGTTTCCACGAGGCTTTCCCACAGGGCTGTCCCACGTGCCACCGTGGTGTGAGTCGATCCTTGGCTTGAAAGTCGAGGAAGTGCAGGGAAAACAGGTTTCCCTGGAATGGACTGAGACATTTGGGGACTCTGGGAATGGTGGCACGACCCTGGAGTTCCTCTCGCCTTTCCTGTGGAGAGCGCCTCCTCTTGAGATGCGACGGAACGGGGGAATTCTTTCCCGAACACGCAGGGAAAGGATCCCTCCTCTCGAGGTATGAGGGAAACGGGGCTCCTCTGGATTTGGGCGGGACTCTCTCGCTTCCTCTCGAGTGGAGACGGGTATGTCGGGGAACTTTTTGAGTTGCAGCAAGGGTGTGAAGGACCCTTTGGAAGTTCCAGAGGTTAGGTGTGATTAGCCTCGAGACTCCTCAGAGGAAATGGGCCTCATCACGCCTGGCGGGGAGAACCTCCTGGTTGCTCTCGAGTTGGGGTGCTCTCCACTTACCACGGTGTCCTCAGACACCCGCTTTGGTGGCCTCAGGAAAGGCAAGTCCCCATGCGAGTTGCTCGGGGGCACTCGAGATTCCTCTTCTGTCGACCGGGGCCTAAGATCTTGTGTGGAGTCGGTTCAGAACCTGAGGATTCCTCTCCAGTGTTGACATGGACCTTGGGGTACTTCTGGAGTCTACGAGGGGAGTCAGTCCTCGTCTCGAGTGGGGCATGCACGTGCACTTTCCTCCCGAGCTGTAGCAGCAGTGTCATCCCTTAGTGGATCAAGGATCTGTGGCTTTCCCAGGCTTCCCACGAGGCTTTCCCACGAGGAGAGCTGTCCCACGTGCCACCGTGGGTGAGTCGATCCTCGGCTTGAACGTCGAGGCAGTGCAGGGAAAACAGGTTTCCCTGGAATGGACTGAGACATCTGGGGGACTCTGGGAATGGTGATACGACACTGGAGTTCCTTCTCGCTTTCCTGTGGAGAGCGCCTCCTCTTGAGATGCGACGGAACGCCGGGAATTCTTTCCCGACGACAGGGAAAGGATCCCTCCTCTGGAGCTAGGAGGCGGAAACGGGGCTCCTCTGGATGTGGGCGGGACTCTCGTGCTTCCTCTCGAGTGGAGACGGTATGTCGGGGAACTTCTTGAGTTGCAGCAAGGGTGTGAAGGACCCTTTGGAAGTTCCAGAGGTTAGGGTGTGATTAGCTCGAGAGCCTCAGCGGTAATGGGCCTCACTCGCCTGGAGGGGAGAACCTCCTGGATTTTCTCGAGTTGGCGGCAGGTGCTCTCGACTTAAGACGGGGATGTCAGGGAGCCGCTCTGGTGGCCCATGGAAAGGCCAGTCCCCATGCGAGTTAGCTCTGGGGCCTCTCGGGATTCCTCTCCGTCGATGCCGGGCCTAAGACCTTGTGTGGAGTCGGTGCCGGAAACTGAGTATTCCTCTCCAGTGCTGACATGGATCTTGGGGGACTTCTGGAGTCTCCCCAGGGGAGTCAGTCCTCGTCTCGAGTGGGGGCATGCACGTGCGCTTTCCTCCCGAGCTGTAGCAGCACTGTCACGCTTCCCTTAGCGTGGATCAAGGGATCTATGGCTTTCCTCGAGGCTTCCCACGAGGCTTTTCCACGAGGCTTTCCCACAGGGCTGTCCCATGTGCACCGTGGTGTGAGTCGATCTTCGGCTTGAAAGTCGAGGCAGTGCAGGGAAAACAGGTTTCCCTGAAATGGAGTGAGACATCTGGGAATCT
>NW_017193501.1:0-9777 GCF_001704415.2 Capra hircus
GCTTCGCTCGGAGGAAAGCGCACGTGCATTCCCCCCACTCGAGACGACGACTCTTACTCCCCTGGGGAGACTCCAGAAGTACCCAAGATCCATCTCAGCACTGAGAGGAATGCTCAGGTTCCGGCACCTACTCCACGCAAGATCTTAGGCCCCCGGCATCCACCGAGAGGCCCCCGAGCAACTCGCATGGGGACTGGCCTTGCCTGAGGCCACCAGAGCGGGTCCCTGAGATCCCCGTCGTAAGTCGAGAGCACCTGCCGCAACTCGAGAAAATCCAGGAGGTTCTCCCTCCAGGCGAGATGAGGCCATTTCCGCTGAGGCGTCTCGAGGCTAATCACACCTAAACTCTGGAACTTCCAAAGGGTCCTTCACACCCTTGCTGCAACTCAAGAAGTTCCCGAGATACCAGACTACACTCGAGAGGAAGCCACGAGAGTCCTGCCCACATCCAGAGGAGCCCCGTTTCCGCCCTCCTAGCTCGAGAGGAGGGATCCTTTCCCTGCGTGGTCGGGAAAGAATTCCCGGCTTTCCCGTCACATCTCAAGTGGAGGCGCTCTCCCACAGGAAAGGCGAGAGGAACTCCAGGGTTGTGCCACATTCCCATAGTCCCCCAGATGTCTCAGTCCATTCCAGGGAAACCTGTTTTCCCTGCACTGCCTCGACTTTCAAGCCGAGGATCGACTCACACCTCGGTGGCACGTGGACAGCCCTGTGGAAGGCCTCGTGGGAAAGCCTCGAGGGAAAGCCACAGATCCGTTGATCCACGCGCGAAGGAAGCGCCACACTGCTGCTGCAGCTCGGGAGGAAAGCGCTCGTGCATGCCCCGACTCGAGACGAGGATTGACTCCCCTGGAGAGCCTCCAGAAGTAACCCAAGATCCATGTCTGCACTGAAGAGGAAACCTCAGGTTCCAGCACCGACTCCACACAAGGTCTTAGGCCCCAGCATCGACTGGAGAGGAATCCCAAGAGGCGCCCAAGCAACTCGCATGGGTACTGGCCTTCCTGAGGCCACCAGAGCGGGTCCCTGAGGTCCCCGACGTAAGTCGAGAGCACCTGCCGCAACTCGAGAAAATCCAGGAGGTTCTCCCCTAAAGGCGAGTTGAGGCCATTTCCGCAGAGGTGTCTCGAGGCTAATCACACCTAACCTCTGGAACTTCCAAATGGTCCTTCAAAACCATGCTGCAACTCAAGATGATCCCCCGACATACCCGTCTCCACTCGAGAGGAAGCACGAGAGTCCCGCCCACATCCAGAGGAGCCCCGTTTCCGCCTCCTAGCTCGAGAGGAGGGATCCTTTCCCTGCGTGGTCGGGAAAGAATTTCCCGACGTTCCCGTCGCATCTCAAGAGGAGGCGCTTTCCACAGGAAGGCGAGAGAAACTCCAGGGTCGTGCCACCATTCCCAGAGTCCCCTGGATGTCCCAGTCCATTCCAGGGAAAGCTGTTTTCCCTGCAGTGCGTCGGCTTTCAAGCGAGGATCGACTCACACCATGGTGGCACGTGGGACAGCCTTGTGGGAAAGCCTCGTGGAAAGCCTCGAGGGAAAGACCCTGATCCCTTGATCCACGCAAAGGGAATCGCGACACTGCTGCTACAGCTCGGGAGGAAAGCGCACGTGCATGCCCCCTCTCGAGACGAGGACTGACTGCCCTGGGGAGACTCCAGAAGTACCCTAAGATCCATGTTTGCACTGGAAAGGAATCCTCAGGTTCCGGCACTGACTCCACACAAGGTCTTAGGCCCCAGCATCGACGAGACAGGAATCCCGAGAGGCCCCGAGCAACTCGCATGGGGACTGGCCTTTCCTGAGCCACCAGAGCGGATCCCTGAGGTCCCGGTCGTAAGTCGAGAGCACCTGCCGCATCTCGAGAAAATCCAGGAGGTTCTCCCCTCCAGGCGAGATGAGGCCCATTTCCGTTGAGGCAACTAGGGGTAATCACGCTTTAACTCTGGAAACTTCCAAAGGGTCCTTCACACCCTTGCTGCAACTCAAGAAGTTCCCCGACATACCCGTGTCCACTCAAGAGGAATCCGAGAGTCCCGCCCATATCCAGAGTGGCCCCGTTTCCGCCTGCCTAGCTCGAGAGGAGGATACGTTCCCTGCGTGGTCAGGAAAGAATTCCCGGCGTTCCCGTCGCATCTCAAGAGGAGGCGCTCTCCACAGGAAAGGCGCAGAGGAACTCCAGGTTCGTGCCCACAATTGCCAGAGTCCCCCAGATGTCTCAGTCCATTCCAGGGAACCTGGTTTCCCTGCACTGCCTCGACTTTCAAGCCGAGGATCGACTCACACCACTGTGGCACGTGGGAAAGCACTGTGGGAAAGCCTCGTGGGAAAGCCTCATGGGAAAGTCTAGAGGGAAAAGCCACAGATCCCTTGATCCACGAAAAGGGAAGCGTGACACTGCTGCTACAGCTCGGGAGGAAAGCGCACGTGCATGCCCCCACTCGAGACGAGGACTTACGCCTCTGGGGAGACTACAGAAGTCCCCGAAGATCCATGTTGGCACTGGAGAGGAATCCTCAGGTTCCGGCACTGACTCCACACAAGGTCTTAGGCCCCGGCATCGACGGGAGAGGAATGCCGAGAGGCCCCGAGCAACTCGCATGGGACTGGCCTTTCCTGAGGCCACCAGAGTGGGTCCCTGAGGTCCCCGTCGTAAGTCGAGAGCACCTGCCGCAACTCGAGAAAATCCAGGAGGTTCTCCCCTCCAGGCGACATGAGGCCCATTTCAGCTGAGGTATCTCGAGGCTAATCACACCTTACCTCTGGATACTTCCAAAGGGTCCTTCACACCCTTGCTGCAACTCAAGAAGTACCCCGACATACCCGTCTCCACTCGAGAGGAAGCAGGAAAGTGCCGCCCACATCAAGAGGAGCCACGTTTCCGCCTCCTAGCTCGAGAGGTTTGATCCTTTCCCTGCGTGGTGGGGAAAGAATTCACGGCGTTCCCGTCGCATCTCAAAGAGGAGGCGCTCTCCGAGGAAAAGCGAGAGGAACTCCAGGTTCGTGCCACCATTGCCAGAGTCCCCCAGATGTCTCAGTCCATTCCAGGGAACCTGGTTTCCCTGCACTGCCTCGACTTTCAAGCCGAGGATCGACTCACAGCACAGTGGCACGTGGGGCAGCCCTGTGGGAAAGCCTCGTGGGAAAGCCTCGAGGGAAATCCACAGATCCCTTGATCCACGCGAAGGGAAGCGTGACACTGCTGCTACAGCTCGGGAGGAAAGCGCACGTGCATGGCCCCACTCGAGACGAGGACTGACACCCCTGGGGAGACTCCAGAAGTACCCCAAGATCCATGTCAGCACTGGAGAGGAATCCTCAGGTTCCAGCACCGACTCCACACAAGGTCTTAGGCCCCTGCATCGACGGGAGAGGAATCCCGAGAGGCCCCAGAAAAACTTGCATGGGGACTGATCTTTCCTGAGGCCACCACAGTGGGTCCCTGCGGTCCCTGTCGTAAGTCGAGAGCACCTGCTGCAACTCGAGAAAATCCAGGAGGTTCTCCCTTCCAGGCGAGCTGATTCCCATTACCGCTGAGGTATCTCGAGGCTAATCACACCTTACCTCTGGAACTTCCAAAGAGTCCTTCACACCCTTTACTGCAACTCAAGAAGTACCCCGACATACCCGTCTCCACCCGAGAGGAAGCACGAGAGTCCTGCCCACATCCAGAGGAGCCCCGTTTCCGCCTCCTAGCTCGAGAGCAGGGATCCTTTCCCTCCGTGGTCGGGATAAAATTCCCGGTGTTCCCATCACATCTCAAGAGGAGGCGGGCTCCACAGGAAAGGCGAGAGGAACTCCACGGTCGAGCCACCATTCCCAGAATCCTCTGGATGTCTCAGTCCATTCCAGGGAAACCTGTTTTCCCTGCACTGCGTCGACTTTCAAGCCGAGGATCGAATCACACCACGGTGGCACGTGGGACAGCCCTGTGGGAAAGCCTCGTGGGGAAGCCTTGAGGGAAAGACACAGATCCCTTGATCCACGCGAAGGGAAGCACGACACTGCTGCTACAGCTCGGGAGGAAAGCGCACGTGCATGCCCCGACTCGAGACGAGGACTGACTGCCCTGGGGAGACTCCAGAAGTACCCTAAGATCCATGTCTGCACTGGAGAGAAATCCTCAGGTTCCGGCACTGAGTCCACAGAAGGTCTTAGGCCCCAGCATGGACGGGAGAAGAATCCCGAGAGGCCCTCGAGCAACTTGCATGGGGACTGGCCTTTCCTGAGGCGACGAGAGCGGGTCCCTGAAGTCCCCATCGTAAGTCGAGAGCACCTGCCGCAACTCGAGAAAATCCAGGAGGTTTTCCCCTCCAGGCTCGATGAGGACTATTTCCGCTGAGGCAACTAGAGTCTAATCACACCTAAACTCTGGAACTTCCAAAGGGTCCTTCACACCCTTGCTGCAACTCAAGAAGTTCCCCGACATACCCATCTCCACTCGAGAGGAAGCACGAGAGTCCCGACCACTTCCAGAGGAGCCCCGTTTCCACCTCCTAGCTCGAGAGGAGGGATCCTTTCCCTGCGTGCTCGGGAAAAATTTCCTGGTGTTCCCGTCGCATCTGAAGAGGAGGCGCTCTCCACAGGAAAGGCGAGAGGAACTCCAGGGTCGTGCCACCATTCCCAGAGTCCCCTAGATATCTCAGTCCATTCCAGGGAAACCTGTTTTCCCTGCACTGCCTCGAATTTCAAGCCGAGGATCGACTCACACCACGGTGGCACGTGGGACAGCCCTGTGGGAAACCACTCGTGGGAAAGCCTTGTGGGAAAGCCTCGTGGGACCGCCCTTTGGGAAAGCCTCGTGGGAAAGACTCGTGGGAAAGCCACGAGGGAAAGCCACAGATCCCTTGATCCACGCGAAGGGAAGCACGACACTGCTGCTAGAGCTCGGAAGGAAAGCACACGTGCATGCCCCCACTCGAGACGAGGACTGACTACCCTGGGGAGACACCAGAAGTACCCCAAGATCCATGTCTGCACTGGAGAGGAATCCTCAGGTTCCGGCACCGATTCCACACAAGATCTTTGGCCCCGGATCGACAGGAGAGGAATCCCGAGAGGCCTGCGAGCTACTCGCATGGGGACTGGCCTTTCCTGAGGCCACCAGAGCGGGTCCCTGAGGTCCCTGGCGTAAGTCGAGAGCACCTGCCGCAACTCGAGAACATCCAGGCGGTTCTCCCCTCCAGGCGAGATGAGGCACATTTCCGCTAAGGTGTCTCGAGGCTAATCACACCTAACCTCTGGAATTTCCAAAGGGTACTTCACACCCATGCTGCAACTCAAGAAGATCCCCGACACACCCATCTCCACTCGAGAGGAAGCACGAGAGTCCCGCCCACATCCAGAGGAGCCCCGTTTCTGCCTCCTAGCTCCAGAGGAGGAATCCTTTCCCTGCGTTGTGGGGAAAGAATTCCCGGTGTTCCCGTCGCATCTTAAGAGGAGGCGCTCTCCACAGGAAAGGCGAGAGGAACTCCAGGGTCGTGAAGCATTCTCAGAGTCCCCCAGATGTCTCAGTCCATTCCAGGGAATCCTGTTTTCCCTGCACTGCCTCGACTTTCAAGCCGAGGATCTACTCACACCACGGTGGCACGTAGGACAGCCCTGTGGGAAATACTCGTGGGAAAGCCTCGTGGGAAAGCCTAGAGGGAAATCCACAGATACCTTGATCCAGGCGAATGGAAGCGCGACACTGCTGCTACAGCTCGGGAGGAAAGCTCACGTGAATACCCCCACTCGAAACGAGGACTGACTCCCGTGGGGAGACTCCTAGAAGTACCCCAAGATCCATGTCAGCACTGGAGAGGAATCCTCAGGTTCCGGCACCGACTCCACACAAGATCTTAGGCCCCGGCATCGAAGGGAGAAGAATCCCGAGAGGCCCCCGAGCAACTCGCATGGGGACTGGCCTTTCCTGAGGCCACCAGAGCGGGTCCCTGAGGTCCCCGTCGTAAGTCCGAGAGCACCTGCCGCAACTCGAGAAAATCCAGGAGGTTCTCCCCTCCCGGCGAGATGAGTCCCATTTCCGCTGAGATGTCTCGAGGCTAATCATACCTAACATCTGGAAATTCCAAAGGGTCCTTCACACCCTTGCTGCAACTCAAGAAGTTCCCCGACATACCCGTGTCCACTCGAGAGGAAGCATGAGAGTCCCACCCACATCCACAGTAGCCCCATTTCTGCCTCCTAGCTCGAGAGGAGGGATCCTTTCCCTGCGTGCTCGGGAAAGAATTCCCGGCGTTTCCGTCGCATCAAAGAGGAAGCGCTCTCCACAGGCAAGGCGAGAGGAACTCCAGGGTCCTGCCACCATTCCCAGAGTCCCCCAGATGTCTCCGTCCATTCCAGGGAAACCTGCTTTTCCCTGCACTGCCTCGACTTTCAAGCCGAGGATCGACTCACACCACGGTGGCACGTGGGACAGCCCTGTGGAAAAGCCTCGAGGGAAAGCCTCGTGGGAAAGCCTCGAGGTAAAGCCCCTGATCCCTTGATCCATGCGAAGGGCAGCGTGACACTGCTGCTACAGCTCGGGAGGAAAGCGCACGTGCATGCCCCCACTCGAGACGAGGACTGATTCCACTGGGGAGACTCCAGAAGTACCCCAAGATCCATGTCAGCACTGGAGAGGATTGCTCAGGTTCCGGCACCGACTCCACACAAGATCTTAGGCCCCGGCATACACGGGAGAGGAATCCCGAAAGGCCCCCGAGCAACTCGCATGGGGACTGGCCTTTACTGAGGCCACCAGAGCGGGTCCCTGAGGTCCCAGTCGTAAGTCGAGAGCACCTGCCGCAGCTCGAGAAAATCAAGGATGGTCTCGCCTCCAGGTCAGATGAGTCCCATTTCCTCTGAGGCGTCTCGAGGCTATTCACACCTAACCTCTGGCACTTCCAAAGGGTCCTTCACACCGTTGCTGCAACTCAAGAAGTTCCCCGACATACCCGTCTCCACTCGACAGGAAGCACGAGATTCCACCCACATCCAGAGGAGCCCCGTTTCCCCCTCCGAGCTCAAGAGGAGGGATCCTTTCCCTGCGAGGTCGGGAAAGATTTTCCGGCATTCCCGTCGCATCTCAAGAGGAGGCGCTCTCCAGAGGAATGACGAGAGGAACTCCAGGGTCGTGCCACATTCCAGAGTCCCCCAGATGGCTCCGTCCATTCCAGGGAAACCTGTTTTCCCAGCACTGCCTCGACTTTCAAGCCGAGGATCGACTCACACCACGGTGGCACGTGGGACAGCCCTGTGGAAAAGCCTCGAGGGAAAGCCTCGTGGGAAAGCCTCGAGGTAAAGCCCTGATCCCTTGATCCATGCGAAGGGCAGCGTGACACTGCTGCTACAGCTCGGGAGGAAAGCGCACGTGCATGCCCCCACTCGAGACGAGGACTGACTCACCTGGGGAGACTCCAGAAGTACCCCAAGTTCCATGTCTGCACTGGAGAGGAATCCTCAGTTTCCGGCAACGACTCCACACAAGGTCTTAGGCCCCGGCATCGACGGGAGAGGAATCCCCAGAGGCACCCGAGCAACTCGCATGGGGACTGGCCTTTCCTGAGGCCACCAGAGCGGGTCCCTGAGGTCCCCGTCGTAAGCCGAGAGCACCTGCCGCAACTCGAGAAAATCCAGGAGGTTCTCCCATCCAGGCGAGATGAGGCCCATTTCCGCTGAGGCGTCTCGAGGCTATTCACACCTAAACTCTGGAATTTCCAAAGGGTCCTTCACACCCTTGCTGCAACTCAAGAAGTTCCCCGACATACCCGTCTCCACTCGAGAGGAAGCACGAGAGTTCCACCCACATCCAGAGGAGCCCCGTTTCCCCCTCCGAGCTCAAGAGGAGGGATCTTTCCCTGCGTGGTGGGAAAGAATTCCCTGGCGTTCCCGTCGCATCTCAAGAGGAGCCGCTCTCCCACAGGAAAGGCGAGAGGAACTCCTAGGTCGTGCCACCATTCCAGAGTCTCCCGATGTCTCCGTCCATTCCAGGGAAACCTGTTTTCCCTGCACCTGCCTCGACTTTCAAGCAAGGATCGACTCACACCACGGTGGCACGTGGGACAGCCATGTGGGAAAGCCTTATGGGAAAGCCTCGTGAGGAAGCCTCGAGGGAAAGCCACTGATCCCTTGATCCACGCGATGGGAGCATGACACCGCTGCTACACCTCGGGAGGAAAGCGCGCAGGTGCATGCCCCACTCGGAACGAGGACTGACTCCCCTGGGGAGACTCCAGAAGTACCCCAAGATCCATGTCAGCACTGGAGAGGAAACCTCAGGTTCTGGCACTGACTCCACACAAGGACTTAGGCCCCGGCATCGACGGGAGAGGAATCCCGAGAGGCCCGAGCAACTCCAATGGTGACTGGCCTTTCCTGAGGCCCCCAGAGCGGGTCCCTGAGATCCCCGTCGTAAGTCGAGAGCACCTGCCCTAACTCGAGAAAATCCAGGAGGTTCTCCCCTCCAGGCGAGATGAGGCCCATTTCTACTGAGGCGTCTCCAGGCTAATCACACCTAACCTCTGTAACTTACAAAGGGTCCTTCACATCCTTGCTGCAACTCAAGAAGTTCCCCGACATACCCGACTCCTCTCGAGAGGAAGCACGAGAGTCCCGCCCACATCAAGAGGAGCCCCGTTTCCGCCTGATAGCTCGAGAGCAGGGATACCTTCCCTGCGTGGTCGGGAAAGAGTTCCCTGCGTTCCCGTCGCATCTCAAGAGGAGGTGCTCTCCACAGGAAAGGCGAGATGAACTCCAGGGTCGTGCCACCATTCCCAGAGTCCCCCAGATGTCTCAGTCCATTACAGGGAAAGCTATTTTCCCTGCAATGAATCGACTTTCAAGCCTAGGATCGACTGACACCACAGTGACACGAGGGACAGACCTGTGGGCAAGCCTCGTGGGAAAGCCTCGAGGGAAAGCCAGAGATCCCTTGATTCACGGGAAGGGAAGCGAGACACTGCTGCTACAGCTCGGGAGGAAAGCACACGTGCATACCCCCACTCGAGACGAGGACTGACTCCCCTGGGGAGACTTCAGAATTATCCCAAGATCCATGTCAGCACTGCAGAGGAAACCTCTGGTTCCGGCACCGGCTCCACACAAGGTCTTAGACCCCGGCATCGACGGGAGAGGAATCCCGAGAGGCCCGAGCAACTCGCATGGGGACTGGCCTTTCCTGAGGCCCCAGAGCGGGTGTTTGAGGTCCCCGTCGTAAGTCGAGAGCAACTGCCCTATCTCGAGAAAATCCAGGAGGTTCTCCCCTCCAGGCGAGATGAGGCCCATTTCTGCTGAGGCGTCTTGAGGCTAATCACACCTAATCTCTGGAACTTCCAAACGGTGCTTCACACCCTGGCTGCAACTCAAGAAGTTCCCCGACATACCGTCCGCACTCGAGAGGAAGCACGAGAGTCCCGCCCACATCCAGAGGTGCCCGTTTCTGCCTACTAACTCGAGAGGAGATCCTTTCCTGCGTGGTCGGGAAAGTTTTCCCGGCGTTCCCGTCGCATCTCAAGAGGAGGCGCTCTCCACAGGAAAGGCGAGAGGAACTCCAGATTCGTGCCACATTCCAGAGTCCCCCAGATGTCTCAGTTCATTCCAGGGAAACCTGTTTTCCCTGCACTGCCTCAACTTTCAAGCCGAGGATCGACTCACACCACGGTGTCACGCGGACAGCCCTGTGGGAAAGCCTCGTGGGAAAGCCTCGAGCGAAAGCGACAGATCCCTTGATCCACGAGAAGGAAGCGTGACCCTCCTGCTACAGCTCGGGAGGAAAGCGAACGTGCATGCCCCCA
>NW_017193502.1:0-9777 GCF_001704415.2 Capra hircus
CTCGGGAGGAAATCGCATGTGCATGCCCCACTGGAGACGAGGACTGACTCCACTGGGGAGACTCCAGAAGTACCCCAAGATCCATGTCAGCACTGGAGAGGAATCCTCAGATTCCGGCACCCAGACCCACACAAGATCTTAGGCCCCGGCATCGAAGGAGAAGAATCCGGACAGGCCCACCGAGCAACTCGTATGGGGACTGGCAGTTTCCTGAGGCCACCAGAGCGGGTCCCTGATGTTCCCGTCGTAAGTTGAGAGCACCTGCCGCAACTCGAGAAAATCCAGGAGGTTCTCCCCTCCAGGCGAGATGAGGCCCATTTCCGCTGAGGCGTCTCGAGGCTAGTCACACCTAACCTCTGGAACTTCCAAAGGGTCCTTCACACTCCTTGCTGCAACTCAAGAAGTTCCCCTGACATACCCGTCTCCAATCGAGAGGAAGCCACGAGAGTTCCGCCCACATCCAGAGGAGCCCCGTTTCCGCCTCCTAGCTCCAGAGGAGGGATCCTTTCCCTGCGTGGTGGGGAAAGAATTCCTGGCGTTCCCGTCGCATCTCAAGAGGAGCCGCTCTCCACAGGAAAGGCAAGAGGAACTCCAGGGTCGTTCCACCATTCCCAGAGTCCCCCAGATGTCTCAGTCCATTTCAGGGAAACCTGTTTTCCCTGCACTGCCTTGACTTTCAAGCCGAGGATCGACTCACACCTCGGTGGCACTTGGGACAACCCTGTGGGAAAGCCTCGTGGGAAAGCATCGTGGGAAAGCCTCCTTGGAAAGCCACAGATCCCTTGATCCACGTGAAGGGAAGCGTGACACTGCTGCTACAGCTCAGGAGGAAAGTGAACCGTGCATGCCCCCACTGGGGACGAGGAATGACTCCCCTGGGGAGACTCCAGAAGTACCCCAAATCCATGTCAACACTGGAGAGGAATGCTCAGGTTCCGCACCGACTCTACACAAGATCTTAGGCACCAGCATCGAAGGGAGAGGAAACCCGAGAGGCCCCCGAGAGGCCCCCGAGCAACTCGCCTGGGGACTGGCCTTTCCTGAGGCCACCAGAGCGGGTCCCTGAGGTCTCCGTCGTAAGTCGAGAGCACCTGCCGCAACTCGAGGAAATCCATGAGGTTCTCCCCTCCAGGCGAGATGAGGCCCATTTACGCTAGACGTCTCGAGGCTAATCACACCTAACCTCTGGAACTTCCAGAGGGTCCTTCACACCCTTGCTGCAACTCAAGAAGTTCCGCGACATTCCCGTCTCCACTCGAGAGGAAGCACGAGAGTTCCGCCCACTTCCAAAGGAGCCCCGTTTCAGCCTCCTAGCTCGAGAGGAGGGATCCTTTCCCTGCGTGGTCGGGAAAGAATTCCCGGCGTTCCCGTCGCATCTCAAGAGGAGGCGCTCTCCACAGGAAAGGTGAGAGGAACTCCAGGGTCCTGCCACATTCCCAGAGTCCCCCAGATGTCTCAGTCCATTCCAGGGAAACCTGTTTTCCCTGCACTGCCTCGACTTTCAAGCCGAGGATCGACTCACACCGACGGTGGCACGTGGGACAGCCCTGTGGGAAAGCCTCGTGGGAAAGCCTCGTGGGAAAGCCTCGAGGGAAAGCCACAGATCCCTTGATCCACACGAAGGGAACCGTGACACTGCTGCTACAGCTCGGGAGGAAAGCGCACATCCATGCCCACACTCGAGACGAGGACTGACTCCAATGGGGAGACTCCAGAAGTACCCCAAGATCCATGTCAACATTGGAGAGGAATCCTCAGGTTCCGGCACCGAATCCACACAAGGTTTTAGACGCCGGCATCGACGGGAGTGGAATCCCGAGAGGCCCCCGTGAGGCCCCGAGCAACTCGCATGGGGACTTGCCTTTCCTGAGGCCACCAGAGCGGCTCCCTGAGGTTCCCGACGTTAGTCGAGAGCACGTGCCGCAACTCAAGAAAATCCAGGAGGTTCTCCCCTCCAGGCGAGATGAGGCCCATTTCCGCAGAGGCGTCTCGAGGCTAATCACATCTCATATCTGGAACTTCCAAAGGGTCCTTCACACCCTTGCTGCAACTCAAGAAGTTCCCCGACATACCCGTCTCCACTCGAGAAGAAGCACGAGAGTTCCACCCACATCTAGAGGAGCCCCGTTTCCGCCTCCTAGCTTGAGAGGAGGGATCCTTTCCCTGCGTGGTCGGGAAAGAATTCCCGGCGTTCCCTTCGCATCTCAAGAGGAGGCACTCTCCACAGGAAAGGCGAGAGGAACTCCAGGGTAGTGCCACCATTCCCAGAGACAACCAGATGTCTCCGAACATTCCAGGGAAACTTATTTTCCCTGCACTGCCTCGACTTTCAAGCCGAGGATCGACTCACACCACGGTTGCATGTGGGACAGCCCTGTGGGAAAGCCTCGTGGGAAAGCCTCCTGTGATAGCTTCCTTGGAAAGCCCCTGATCCCTTGATTTACGCGAAGGGAAGCGCGACACTGCTGCTAACGCTCAGGAGGAAAGCGCACGTGCATGCCCCCATTCAAGACGAGGACTGACTCCCCTGGGGAGACTCCAGAAGTACCCCAAGATCCATGTCAGCACTGGAGAGGAATCCTCAGGTTCCGACACTGACTCCACACAAGGTCTTAGGCCCCAGCATCGACGGGAGAGGAATCCCGAGAGGCCCCCGAGCAACTCGCATGGGAACTGGCCTTTACTGAGGCCTCCAGAGCGGGTCCCAGGGGTCCCCGTCGTAAGTCGAGAGCACCTGCCGCAACTCGAGAAAATCCAAGAGGTTCTCCCCTCCAGGCGAGATGAGGCCCATTTCCGCTGAGGCGTCTCGAGGCTATTCACACCTAACCTCTGGAACTTCCAAAGGGTCCTTCACACCCTTGCTGCAACTCAAGAGGTTCCCGACATATCCGTCTCCACTCGAGAGGAAGCACGAGAATCCCGCTCACATCCAGAGGAACCCCGTTTCCGCCTCCTTGCTCGAGAGGAGGGATCCTTTCCTGCGTGGTCGGGGAAGAATTCCCGGCATTCCCGTCGCATCTCAAGAGGAGGCACTCTCCACAGGAAAGGCAAGAAGAACTCCAGGGTCGTGCCACCATTCCCAGAGTCCCGCAGATGTCTCAGTCCATTCCAGGGAAACCTGTTTTCCCTCCACTGCCTCGACATCAAGCCGAGGATCGAGTCACACCACGGTGGCACGTGGGACAGCCCTGTGGAAAAGCCTCGTGGGAAAGCCTCCTGGGAAAGCCTCGAGGGAAAGCCACAGATCCCTTGAGCCACGCGAAGGGAAGCGTGACACTGCTGCTACAGCTCGAGAGTAAAGCGCACGTGCATGCCCCCACTCGAGACGAGGACTGACTCCCCTGGGGAGACTCCAGAAGTACCCCAAGATCCATGTCAGCACTGGAGAGGAATCCTCAGGTTCCAGCACCGACTCCACACAAGGTCTTAGACCCCGGCATCGATGGAAGAGGAATCCCGAGAGGCCCCCGAGCAACTCGCATGGGGAATGGTCTTTCCTGAGGCCACCAGAGCAGGTCCCTGAGGTCCCCGTCATAATTGGAGAGCACCTGCCACAACTCGAGAAAATCCAGGAGGTTCTTCCTTCCAGGCGAAATGAGGCCCATTTCCGCTGAGGCGTCTCGAGGCTAATCACACCTAAACTCTGGAACTTCCAAAGAGTCCTTCACACCCTTGCTGCAAATCAAGAAGTTCCCCGACATTCCCGTCTCCACTCGAGAGGAAGCTCGAGAGTCCCGCCCACATCCAGAGGAGCCCCGTTTCCGCCTCCTAGCTCGAGACGGGGAATCCTTTCAGTGTGTGGTCGGGAAAGAATTCCCGGTGTTCCCGTCGCCTCTCAAGAACAGGCGCTCTCCACAGGAAAGGCCAGAGGAACTCCAGGGTCGTGCCACCATTCCCAGAGTCCTCCAGATGTCTCAGTCCATGCCAGGGACACCTGTTTTCCCTGCACTGCCTCGACATTCATGCAGATGATCGACCCACACAACGGTGGCACTTGGGACAGCCCTGTGGGAAAGCCTGTTTGGAAAACTTGGTGGGAATGCCCAGAGGGAAAGCCACAGATCCCTTGATCGTCGGGCCGGGAAGACTGACACTGGTTCTAGAGCTCGGGAGGAAAGCGCACGTGCATGCCCCCACTCGAGATGAGGACTGAATCGCCTGGGGAGACTCCAGAAGTACCCCAGGATCCATGTCAGGCCTGGAGAGAAATCCTCACGTTCCGGCCCCAACTCCAGACAAGGTCTTAGGTTCCGGCATCTACGGTAGAGGAATCCAGGGAGGTCCCCTAGCAACTCGCATGGGGACCTGCCTTTCCTGAGGCCACCAGAGCGGGTCCCTGAGGTCCCCGTCGTAAGTCGAGAGCACCTGCCGCAAGTCGAGAAAATCCTGGAGGTTCTCCCCTCCAGGCGAACAGAGGCGAATTATTGCTGAAGCATCTCGAGGCCAATCACACCTACCCCCTGAACCGTCCAAAGGTTCCTTCACACCCTTGCTGCAACTCAAGAAGTTCCCCGATATACCCGTATGCACTCGAGAGGAAGCAGAAGGGTCCCGCCCACATCCAAAGGAGCCCCGTTTCCGCCTCTTTGCTCGAGATGAGGGATCCTTTCCCTACTTGGTCGAAAAAGAATTCCCGAGGTTCCCGTCGCATCTCAAGAGGAGGCCCTCTCCACAGGAAAGCGGATAGGTACTCCAGGTCAGGCCACCATTCCAAGAGTCCCCCAGATGTCTCAGTCCATTTCAGAGGAACCTGTTTTCCCCAAACTGCCTCGACTTTCACGCCGAAGATCGACTCAAACCACAGTGGCACGTGGGACAGCCCTGTGGTAAAGCCTCGTAGGAAAGCCTCGTGGGAAAGCCTTGAGGGAAAGCCTCGAGGGAAAGCCACAGATCCCTTGATCCACGCGATGGGAAGCGTGACACTGCTTCCACAGCTCAGGAGGAAAGCGCACGTGCATGCCCCCACTCGAGACGAGGACTGACTCCCCTGGGGAGACTCCAGAAGTACCCCAAGATCCATGTCAGCACTGGAGAATAATTCTCAGTTTACGGCCCCGACTTCACAAAAGGTCTTAGGCCCCAGCATTGAAGGGAGAGGAATCCTGAGAGGCCAATAAGCAACTCGCACGGAGAGTGGCCTTTCCTGAGGCCACCAGATAGGGTCCCTGTGGTCCCCGTCGTAAATCGAGAGCACCTACCGCAACTCGAGAAAATCCTGGAGATTCTCCCCTCCAGGCTAGATGAGGCCCATTTCCGCTGAGGCGACTCGAGGCTAATCACATCTAACCTTTGGAACTTCCATAGGGTCCTTCACACCCTTGCTGCAACTCAAGAAGTTCCCCGACATACCCTTGTCCACTCGAGAGGAAGCGCGAGCGTCCCTTGCACATCCAGAGAAGGCCCTTTTCCTCCTTGTAGCTCGAGATGAGGGATCCTTTCCCTGCGTGGTCGGGAAAGAATTCCTGGCATTCCCGTCGCATCCAAGAGGAAGCGCTCTCCACAGGAAAGGCGAGAGGAACTCCAGGGTCGTGCCACCATTCCAAGAGTCCCCCAGAGGACTGAGTCCATTCCAAAGGAAACTCTTTTACCTGCACTGCCTTGACTGTCACGTCGAGGATCGACTCACACCACGGTGGCACGTGGGACAGCCCTGTGTGTTAGCCTCGTGGGAAAGCCTCATGGGAAATCCTACAGGGAAAGCCACACATCCCTTGATCCACCCGTCGGGTAGCATGACACTGCTGCCACCGTTAGGGAGGAAAGCCCACGTGCATTTCCCCACTCGAGACGAGGACTGACTCCCCTAGGGAGAGTCCAGAAGTACCCAAAAATTCACGTCAGCACTGGAGAGGAATCCTCAGTTTCCGGTCCCAACTCAACACAAGGTCTTTGACTCGGGAAATGCAAGCAGTTAAAAGATCTCTCCTTTGGAGCCTCGAGGGGGGATCGGGGCTTCTCTGGATGTGGGCGGGACCCTCGTGCTTCCTTTGAGTGTAGACGGGTATGTCGGGAAAGCTCTTGAGTTGCAGCAAGTGTGTGAAGGAACCATTGGAAGTTCCAGAGGTTAGGTGTGCTTAGCCTCTAGATGCGTCAGTGGAAATAGGCCTCATTTTGCCTGTAGTGGAGAACCTCCTGGATTTTCTCGAGTTACGGCAGGTGCTCTCGAATTACGACGGGGACCTCAGGGAACCTGTCTCGTGGCCTCAGGAAAGGCCAGTCCCCATGCAAGTTGCCAGGGGGACTCTCGGGATTCCTCTTGGGTCGATGCCGGGGCCTAAGACCTTGTGTGGAGTCGAGGCCGGATCCTGAGGATTCCTCTCCAGTGCTGACATGGTTCTTGGGGTACTTCTGGAGTCTCCCCAGGGAAGTCAGTCCTCGTCTCGAGTGTGGGCATGCACGTGCGCTTTCCTCCCGAGCTGTAGCAGCAGTGTCACGCTTCCTAACGCGTGGTCAAGGGATCTGTAGCTTTCACTCAAGTCTTTCCTTCAAGGCTTTCCCAAGAGTCTTTCCCACAGGGCTGTCCCACCTGCCACCATGGTGTGAGTCGATCCTCGGCTTGAAAGTCGAGGCAGTGCAGGGAAAACAGGTTCCTCTGGAATGGACTGTGACATCTGGGGGACTCTTGGAATGGTGGTACGACCCTGGAGTTCCGCTCGCCTTTCCTGTGGAGAGCGCCTCCTCTTGAGATGGGACGGGAACGCCGGGAATTCTTTCCCGACCAAGCAGGGAAAGGATCCGTCATCTCGAGGTCCGAGGCAGAAACGGGGCTCCTCTGGATGTGGGCGGGACCCTCGTGCTTCCTCTGGAGTGGAGACGGTATGTCGGGGAACTTCTTGAGTTTCAGCAAGGTTGTGAAGGAACCTTTGGAATTTCCAGAGTTTAGGTGTGATTAGCCTCGAGTGCCTCAGCGGAAATTGGCCTCATCTTGCCTGGAGGGGAGAACCTCCTGGATTTTCTCGAATTGTGGCAGGTGTTCTCAACGTACGCTGGGACCTCAGGGACCCGCTCTGGTGGCGTCAGGAAAGGCCAGTTCCCATCCGAGTGGCTATGGGGCCTCTCAGGATTCCTCTCCCGTCGATGGTGGGGCCTAAGACCTTGTGTGAAGTCGAGGCCGGTACCTGAGGATTCCTCTCCCGTGGTGACATGGTTCTTGGGGTACTTCTTGAGTCTCCCCAGGGGTGTCAGTCCTCTTCTCAGCGGGATCATGCAGGAACGCTTACCTCCTGAGCTGCAGTAGCAGTGTCACGCTGCCCGTCGCGTGGATCAAGAGATCTATGTCTTTCCCTCGAGGTATTTCTCATGGGGCTTTCCCTCGAGGCTTTCCCACGAGGCTTTCCCACATCGCTGTCCCACGTGCCACCATGGTGCCAGTCGATCCTCGGCGTGAAAATCAAGGCAGTGCAGGGAAAACAGGTTCCTCTGGAATGGGACTGAGACATCTGGGGGACTCTTGGAATTGTGGCACGACCCTGGAGTTCCTTCGCCTTTCCTGTGGAGAGCGCCTCTTCTTGAGATGCGGTGGGAACGCCGGGAATACTTTCCCGACCAAGCAGGGAAAGTCCCGTGGTCCAGCCCCGGTGGATCCAGCGTGATTCGAAGGTGGGGACGTAGTCGTCGTCTTTGGAAATATACATATTTAATCCCAGATATAAAGAGATTAGAAATGGATTGTGTAGTAGGAAGATTATTGGAGAAAAAGAGGCTGAATAACTTGGATTACGTGGAATAGCATCCATCCTCCAGTAGAGAATTCAGCCAGAAAAACGGGAGCAAAAAAGAAGCGACATGGGGGAATCAGTCTTTCCCGGAAACTGATCTGATTTCTTTATTTTTGGTTTTGCTTGTATACCTCTTGTTACACATAGGGATGAATACAGAGTCACGCAGGAGTCAGGCATCCTGACCTTTATCAAAATCAGGTGCTTCACATAAATGTATAAAAAAAAAGGTCTTAGGGATCTTACATCATCTTCTGGCCATGAATGAGACCTGCTGACATTTTATGATCCTTTCTTTCTGATAACCAAATAAACTTATTTCTTCCAAGGGTGTTTTTTCTTAAACCAGGCACCACCCTCCAAATAAAGTTACATTCCTATAGGGTGAGGGTGTAGTGAGTTACAATCAAGAAAGGAATTTATTTAACCCAAGGTTAACATGATTAGTCTTAAAGGTGAATTCTTATTTCTCCTATATGCTTAAAGGTTAATACTTATTTCTCCTATATACTAGTTATATTCATTATAAGGGTAGGGAACATGGAGATTTATCAGCAAACATCAGCCTAACAAATGAAAATCCTTTCATCAATTCTCCCCTTAAGATCTATTTAGTCTTAAGATATGATAAAGTTACATTCTTACATAGATAAGGACACAGTGATATATAACAAAGTACAGTGATCTATTACAAAAAGTGAAAATCCATTAACTCAAAAAGTCTAGTATTGCTAACATCAAAAACTGCTATATTTCCTTTGCTATATTCCAAATACATTGATTAATATATTCCCAAGTGCCTAAGGATATGGAGGCCTGGTGGCAATCATTGACTCAACAAGAAGAAAAAGTCCTATGCTAATTAAGACTCTCAAAATACTCCAAAACTCTCTGTGCTGTTTACAGTTGAGAGGCAGTAAACAATCTTGTGCCTAGTGGCAGCAGTATGGATAATCCTGTCACACAAGCTGGTCTGTCAGCAGAGAGGTTTGACCTAAAATATCCTTGTCCCACCCAGAGCAGGGAATTAGCAGCAATTTTTGACACAACAAATGAAGAACCCTTCACCAATATAATTCCTAACCAACTATACTAATAATTTCTAACTCCCCAAAATAATTTGCCTTTAGTAAGTCTAAAACATCTCATGCCTCTCAGGTTGGGAGGCTGTAAACAATCACATGTGGCCGGACAAACCTATAAAGGTGGGCTAGATAACCTTCAGAGGAGTCGGCAAGCTGAAACACTCTTGTCATGCCCAAGAATATTTATTGCCTTGAAGCTGCACGTTTACTTCTTCTCCGAGAGAAACAGTTATGGGGAGAGCCCCCGTAAAGTCAGAAGTGTAGGTGAGAGCATAAAACAGACTCTGGTTTTGGGGTTCGATGCTCGGGAACAGGGGTTACCTGAGGCTTGATCACGCCTTTGCGCATGCCAAGCCTCCTTCCTCATGACCTTTGCCATAGGCGGAATTCCTCACGCTGGTCCCCGGAAGGAAAGGATCCCTCATCTCGAGCGACGAGGCGGAAACGCGCCTCCTGTGGATGTAGGGGGACCATCTTGCTTATTCTCGAGTGGAGACGGGTATGTCGGGGGAACTTCTTGAGTTGCAGCAAGGGTGTAAAGTACCTTTTGGAAGTTCCAGAGGTTAGGTGTGATTAGCCTCGAGACACCTCAGTGGAAATGGGCCTCATCTCGCCTGGAGGGGGAGAACCTCCTGGATTTTCTCGAGTTGCGGCAGGTGCTCTCGACTTACGACGGGGACCTCAGGGGCCAGCTCTGGTGGCCTCAGGAAAGGCCAGTCCCCATTCAAGTTTCTAGGGGGCTCTCAGGATTCCTTCCTGTCGATGCCGGGGCCTAAGACCTTGTGTGAAGTCGGGGCTGGAACCTGAAGATTCCTCTCTCCAGTGCTGACATGGATCTTGTGGTACTTCTGGAGTCTCCCCAGGGAGTCAGTCCTCGTCTCGAGTGGGGGCATGCACGTGCGCCCTCCCAGCGTGTAGCAGCAGGTCCCGCTTCCCGTTGCGTGGATCAAGGGATCTGTGGCTTTCCTCTAGGC
>NW_017193503.1:0-9776 GCF_001704415.2 Capra hircus
GGGGCATGCACGTGCGCTTTCCTCCCGAGCTGTAGCAGCGAGTGTCATGCTCCCTTCGCGTGGATCAAGTGATCTGTGGCTTTCCCACGAGGCTTCCCACAGGGCTGTCACACCTGCCACCGTGGTGTGAGTCGATCCTCGGCTTGAAAGTGGAGGCAGTCAATGGAAAACAGGTTTCCCTGGAATGGACTGAGACATCTGGGGGACTCTGGGAAAGGTGGCACGAGCCGCTGGAGTTCCTCTCGCCTTTTCTGTGGAGAGCACCTCCTCTTGAGATGCGACGGAAACCCCAGGAATTCTTTCCCGACCACGCAGGGACAGGATTCCTCCTCTCGAGCTAGGAGGCGGAAACGGGCTCCTCTGGATTGGGCGGGACTCTCGTGCTTCCTCTCGAGTGGAGGACGGGTATGTCGGTGAACTTCTTGAGTTGCAGCAAGGGTGTTAAGGACCCTTTTGGAAGTTCCAGAGGTTAGGTGTGATTAGCCTCGAGACGCCTCAGCGGAAATGGGCCTCATCTCACCTGGAGGGGAGAACCTCCTGGATTTTCTCGAGTTGTGGCAGGTGCTCTCGACTTGCGACGGGGACCTCAGGGACCCGCTCTGGTGGCTCAGGAAGGCCAGTCCCCATGCAAGTTGCTCGGTGCCTCTCGGGATTCTCTCCCGTCGATGCTGGGGCCTAAGACCTTGTGTGGAGTTGGGTGCCATAACCTGAGGATTCCTCTCCAGTGCTGACATGGATCTTGGGGAACTTCTTGGAGTCTCCCCAGGGGAGTCAGTCCTCCTCTTCGAGTGGGGGCATGCACGTATGATTTCCTCCCGAGCTGTAGCAGCAGTGTCACGCTTCCCTTCGAGTGGATCAATGGATCTGTGGCTTTTCCTTCGAGGCTTTCCCAAGAGGCTTTCCCACGAGTCTTTTCCCACAGGGCTGACCCACCTGCCACCGTGGTGTGAGTCGATCCTCGGCTTCAAAGTCGAGACAGTGCAGGGAAAACAGGTTTCCCTGGAATGGACTGAGACACCTGGGGGACTCTGGGAATGGTGTCACGACCCTGGAGTACTTCTCGCCTTTCCTGTGGAGAGCGCCTCCTCTTGAGGTGCGACGGGAACGCCAGGAATTCGTTTCCGACCACGCAGGGAAAGCATTCCTCCTCTCGAGCTATGAGGCGTATACGGGTCTCCTCTGGATGTGAGCGGGACTCTTGTGCTTCCTCTGGAGTGGAGACAGGTATGTCGGGGAACTTCTTGATTTACAGCAAGTGTGTGAAGGATCCTTTGGAAGTTCCAGAGGTTAGGTGTGATTAGCATCGAGATGCTTCAGAGGAAATGGGCCTCATCTTTCCTGGAGGGGAGAACCTCCTGGATTTTCTTGAGTTCAGGCAGGTGCTCTCCACTTACGATGGGGACCTCAGGGACCCGCTGTGGTGGCCTCAGGAAAGGCCAGTCCCCATGCGAGTTGCTCGGGGGCCTCTCGGGATTCCTCTCCCTTCGATGCCGCGGCCTAAGACCTTGTGTGGAGTCGGTGCCGGAACCTGAGGATTCCTCTCCAGTGCTGACATGGATCTTGGGGTACTTCTGGAGTCTCCCCAGAGGAATCAGTCCTTGTCTCAAGTGGGGGCATGCACGTGCGCTTTCCTCCCGAGCTGTAGCATCAGTGTCACGCTTCTCTTCGCGTGGATCAAGGGATCTGTGGCTTTCCCTCAAAGCTTTCCCACGAGGCTTTCCCACAGGGTTGTCCCACAACCCACCGTGCTGTGAGTCGATCCTCGGCTTGAAAGTCGAGGCAGTGCAGGGAAAACAGGTTTTCCTGGATGGACTGAGTCATCTGGGGGACTCTGGGAATGGTGGCACGACCCTGGAGTTCCTCTCTCCTTTCCTGTGGAGATCGCCTCCTTTTGAGATGCGTCGGAAATGCCGGGAATTCTTTCCCGACCACGCAGGGAAAGGATCCCTCCTCTGGAGCTAGGAGGCGGAAACGCGGCTCCTTTGAATGTTGGCGGGACTCTGGTGCTTCCTCTCGAGTGGAGACAGGTATGTCGGAGAACTTCTTGAGTTTCAGCAAGGGTGTGAAGGACCCTTTGTAAGTTCCGCAGGTTAGGTGTGATTAGCCTCGAGACGCCTCAGCGGATATGGGCCTCATCTCGCCTGGAAGGGAGAACCTCCTGGATTTTCTAGAGTTGCAGCAGGTGCTCTCGACTTACAATGGTGACCTCAGGGACCCGATCTGTTGGCCTCAGGAAAGGCCAGTCCCCATGCGAGTTGCTGGGGGGCCTCTCGGGATTGCTCTCCCGTCAATGCCGGGGCCTAAGACCCTCTGTCGAGTCGGTTCCAGAACCTGAGGATTCCTCTCCAGTGCTGACATGGATCGTGGGGTACTTCTGGAGTCTCCGCAGGGGAGTCAGTCCTCGTCTCGAGTGGGGGCATGCACGTGCGCTTTCCTCCCGAGCTGCAGCAGCAGTGTCACGCTTCCCTTCGCGTGGATCAAGGGATCTGTGTTTTTTCCTCAAGGCTTTCCCACGAGGCTTTCCCACAGGGCTGTCCCACGTGCCACCGTGGTGTGAGTCGATCCTCGGCTTGAAAGTTGAGGCAGTGCATGGAAAAGAGGTTTCCCTGGAATGGACTGAGACATCTGGGGGACTCTGGGAATGGTGGCACGACCCTAGAGTTTCTCTCGCCTTTCCTTTGGAGAGCACCTCCTCTTGAGATTGGAAGGGTAAAGCCAGGAATTCTTTCCAGCCATTCAGGGAAAGGATCCCTCCTCTCGAGCTATGAGGCGGAATCGGGTCTCCTCTGGATATGGGCGGTACTCTCGTGCTTCCTCTTGAGTGAAGGAGGGTTTGTCGGGGAACTTCTTGAGTTGCATCAAGGGTGTGAAGGACCCTTTGGACATTCCAGAGGTTAGGTGTGATTAGCCTGGAGACGCCTCAGTGGAAATGGGCCTCATCTCGCCTGGAGGGCAGAACCTCCTTGATTTTCTCGAGTTGAGGCAGGTGCTCTCGACTTTCGACGGGGACCTCAGGGACCCGCTCTGTTGGCCTCAGGAAAGGCCAGTCCCCATGCGAGTTACTCGGGGGCCTCTCGGGATTCCTCTCCCGTCGATGCCGGGCCTAAGACCTTGTGTTGAGTTGGTGCCGGAACCTGAGGATTCCTCTCCAGTTCTGACATGGATCTTGGGGTACTTCTGGAGTCTCCCCAGGGGAGTCAGTCCTCGTCTCGAGTGGGGGCATGCACGTGCGCTTTCCTCCCGAGCTGTAGCAGCAGTGGCACGCTTCCCTTCTCATGGATCAAGGGATCTGTGGCTTTCCCTCGAAGCTTTCCACGTGGCTTTTCCACGACGCTTTCCCACTGGGCTGTCCCACGTGCCACCGTGGTGTGAGTCTATTCTCAGCTTGAAAGCCTTGTTAGTGCACGGAAAACAGGTTTCCCTGAAATGGACTGAGCCATCTAGGGGACTCTGAGAATGTCGGCACGGCCCTGGAGTTCCCCTCGCCTTTCCTGTGGAGAGCGCCTCCTCTTGAGATGCGACGGGAACGCCGGGAATTCTTTCCCGACCACGCAGGGAAAGGATCCCTCCTCTCGAACTAGGAGGCGGAAACGGGGCTCCTCTGGATGTGGGCGGAACTCTCGTGCTTCCTCTCGAGTGGAGACGGGTATGTCGGAGAACGTCTTGAGTTGCAGCAAGGGTGTTAAAGACCCTTTAGAAGTTCCAGAGGTTAGGTGTGATTAGCCTCTAGACGCCTCAGCGGAAATGGGCCTCATCTCGCCTGGAGGGGAGAACCTCCTGGATTTTCTCGAGTTGCGGCAGGTGCTCTCGACTTACCCCGGGGAACTCAGGGACCACTCTGGTGGCCTCAGGAAAGGCCAGTCCCCATGCGAGTTGCTCGGGGGCCTCTCGGGATTCCTCTCCCGTCGATGCCGGGTCCTAAGACCTTGTGTGGAGGTGGTGCCCGAACCTGAGGATTCCTCTCCAGTGCTGACATGGATCTTGGGGTACTTGTGGAGTCTCCCCAGGGGAGTCAGTCCACGACACTACTGTGGGCATGCACGTGCGCTTTCCTCCCGAGCTATAACAGCAGTGTCACGCTTCCCATCTCGTGGATCAAGGGATCTGTGGTTTCCCTCGAGTCTTTCCCGTGGGGCTTTCCCACAGTGCTATTCCACGTTCCACCATTGTGTGAGTCGATCCTCGGCGTTAAAGTCGAAGCAGTGCAGAGAAAACAGGAACCTCCTTCCCCACAGTAGGGGGTACACTGTCCCCTTGGGCGGGTTTTCTCCAGGGCACTCGCGCTGGAGGGTTGCCAGTGGAGTTGCGGGGCCTCAGGCTCCACATGAGCAAAGCCCCAAATGGCATTAGCTGTCAGTCCAGAGGCTGGCCCCTCAGGTCTCTGGCTGGAGCCTTGGGCTCCAGGCAACTCACAGCCCTCGGGGGTGGCGCTCTGGGACTGCTGTAGGGAAAGGATGCCAAGAGCCCACGGAGGAGTTTGGGGAGGGGGCAGGGGGGAAACGGAGGCGAGGACAGCGAGGGATCTAGGTGGAGGCACTGGAGAGAGCGTCCGGTGTCCTGGAATGCCTTGGATGACCCAGCGGGGAACAGTCAAGGCCCAGGGACTTGTGGAATGTGAAAAGGCGGGAAACCCCAGAGCAAGGCAGGCTGGGGAAGGGGGGCGTGGGCGGCCAGTTCAAAGGGACCTAGGGGCGTTTCCTAGGTGGTGAGCTCCCTTGGCACTGCTGAGGGCCCCTGATTGATCCACCCTGGGTTGATCCCACCCCCTCGGCGAGGCAGGGCCACAAAACCAAAGCCCCCGAAGTGCCGCCCACCCCGACGAGGATCTTGGCAGTCCGGGCCACAGCCATGCCCGGGAAAAGCCCACTCGCTCCACGGACTCCGTCCAGGTCTCTCTTGGAAAGAGGCCAGGGGCGGCCCCTCCATCTACCCACCCAAACCCTATTGACGTCAATGGGGGCGGAGCCGCCTCCCGCTCTCCAGAGTCCTGAGCTGCTGGTCCCCGCCCACTCGGCCAGCAGTCTGCAGCGTGCCCGTGTGCCTCTCCCACCATGGCTTTGTCGCGGCTCCCAGCACCTCAAGCGTACGTTTGCCCTCGGTCCCTGGGGTCGGATCACGTCTCAGGGATTTGCGGGTGGCCGGGCAAAGGCTCTCGGCCAACGTGTCGACCCCCCCCCGTCCGAGTACGGTGGGGACCCATCTCCCGGGCCCGGGGTTCCTAGGCGTCAGGTGTGCCCAAAGTCGGAGGGCGTGGCATCGTTCGTTCATCTTGCTCCTTTGGCACACACATGGCTTCTCCGTTCTCTTTTCTGGGAAGACAGTGTTGTTTCAGGGGGCGCGCTGAGGGGGGCGTGGGCCGGGGTTGGTAGGTGGTTGGAGCGGGTGCTGTTTTGGGATGAGGCCCTTTATCCTCACATCTTCCTGTGGGAATGGGAGTCGGGGAGCTCTGTGGCCTTGCTGCCTTCAGTGGCTTCCTCTGGCACAGGGGCCTAGTGGCTTCTGGCCTTCTGTCAGGCGTTACCGGGTTTGGGCTTCGCTTTGGGGCCGTTGGCCTTTGCCTTGGCCTGGGCCTTGGCCTTGCCCTTGGCGTTGCCCTTGCCCTTGCCCCTTGGCCTTAACTTGCCCTTGAACTTGACCTTGAACTTGACTTTGAACTTGACCTTGACCTTGAACTTGAACTTGAACTTGACCTTTCACCTTGAACTTGAACTTGACCCTGACCTTGAACTTGAACTTGAACTTGAACTTGAACTTGACCTTGACCTTGACCAACAACGAGACCTCCAGATTTGCTCAGAGCACCGGAGGTCCTGAGGCAGGGCCCTGTATCTCCCCTTCCCTTTGTGATCATTGCAAAGACATTCCTAGCTGATAGCCCATGAAGAAGCAAGCAGTGGGAGTGTGTTTGACACGACTGTGTGCCTTCCTGGCCTCAACTCCACAAGGGGCCTTTCCTCTCGAAGTAGGCCCCATGTCCCCTTGGGAGGGTGTCATGCCTCTTTTCTCCTCACTGCCAAAGGGTGGAGCCAAGCTCGCTCTGTCAGAGGTACAAAACAGCAAATGAATGGATTTTCAAGCTCTTGCTAGGCTGCACACTTTCAGGGCCCACTTTACTGAAACAGGTGCTCTGTGGCCCCTGGTTGGGTATGCAGGTTGACAAACAGGGTGAGATCCTGTCCAAGCCAAGAATTTTCCTGAAAGACCTAGGCTCACTAGAGCTCTCCTCCAGAGCAAAGGGGATAGAGGAGATGTATGGAGGAGTCTTTGCCTTTCCCTGTGAGTGTGGGGCTACTCCTACGGCCCCAAGCTCAGGATAACTGCCTCTAAGAAAGGAATGGCAAGAAGCCTATTCTTGGAGGTTGGGACAGGGAGTTCGCAGCATGTGGGAAAGAAAGACTTCTTCGGAAGAAGAGGCAACCACCGCGGGTGTGTTTGCAAGCCTCTATTTGGAAGGAACAGGTTTGCTTATACAACTCAAGACAACCCGCTCTGGTGGCCTCAGGAAAGGCCAGTCCCATGCGAGTTGCTCGGGGCCTCTCGGATTCCTCTCCCGTCGATGCCGGGCCTAAGACCTTGTGTGGAGTTGGTGCCGGAACCTGAGGTTTCCTCTCCAGTGCTGACATAGATCTTGGGGTACATCTGGAGTCTCCCCAGGGAGTCAGTCCTCGTCTCGAGTGGGGGCATGCACGTGCGCTTTCCTCCGAGCTGTAGCAGCAGTGGCACGCTTCCCGTCGAGTGATCAAGGGATCTGTGGCTTTCCCTCGAGGCTTTCAAGCGAGGATCGGAGGGCACGCACAGCCCCTGTGGGAAAGACTCGTGGGAAAGCCTCAGCCTCGAGGGAAAGCCACAGATCCCTTGATCCACTCGACGGGAAGCGTGCCACTGCTGCTACAGCTCGGGAGGAAAGCGCACGTGCATGCCCCCACTCGAGACGAGACTGACCTGGGGAGACTCCAGATGTACCCCAAGATCTATGTCAAGCACTGGAGAGGAAACCTCAGGTTCCGGCACCAACTCCACACAAGGTCTTAGGCCCCGGCATCGACGGAGAGGAATCCCGAGAGGCCCCGAGCAACTCGCATGGGGACTGCCTTTCCTGAGGCCACCAGAGCGGGTTGTCTTGAGTTGTATAAGCAAACCTGTTCCTTCCAAATAGAGGCTTGCAACACACCCGCGGTGGTTGCCTCTTCTTCCCCGAAGGAAGTCTTTCTTTCCCCACATGCTGCGAACTCCCTGTCCCAACCTCCAAGAATAGGCTTCTTGCCATTCCTTTCTTAGAGGCAGTTATCCCTGAGCTTGGGGCGTAGGAGTAGCCCCACACTCACAGGGAAAGGCAAAGACTCCTCCATACATCCGCTCTATCCCCTTTGCTCTGGAGGAGAGCTCTAGTGAGCCTAGGTCTTTCAGGAAAATTCTTGGCTTGGACAGGATCTCACCCTGTTTGTGAACCTGCATACCCAACCAGGGGCCACAGAGCACCTGTTTCAGTAAAGTGGGCCCTGAAAGTGTGCAGCCTAGCAAGAGCTTGAAAATCCATTCATTTGCTGTTTTTGTACCTCTGACAGAGCGAGCTTGCTCCACCCTTTGGGCAGTGAGGAGAAAAGAGGCATGACACCCTCCCCAAGGGGACATGGGGCCTACTTCGAGAGGAAAGGCCCCTTGTGGAGTTGAGGCCAGGAAGGCGCACAGTCGTGTCAAACACACTCCCACTGCTGGCTTCTTCATGGGCTATCAGCTAGGAATGTCTTGCAATGATCACAAAGGGAAGGGAGATACAGGGCCTACCTCAGGACCTCCGTGCTCTGAGCAAATCTGGAGGTCTACCGTTGTTTGTCAAGGTCAAGGTCAAGTTCAAGTTCAAAGTTAAGTCAAGTTCAAGGTCAGGGTCAAGTTCAAGTTCAAGGTGAAGTTCAAGTCAAGGTCAAGTTCAAGGTCAAGGTCAAGTTCAAGTCAAGGTCAATTCAAGGTCAAGTTCAAGGGCAAGGGCAAGGGCCAAGGGCAAGGGCAAGGGCAACGCAAGGGCAAGGCCAAGGCCCAGGCCAAGGCAAAGGCCAACGCCCCCAAAGCGAAGCCCAAACCCGGTAACGCCTGACAGAAGGCAGAAGCCACTAGGC
Source organism: Capra hircus (assembly GCF_001704415.2). Classification (NCBI taxonomy): domain Eukaryota; kingdom Metazoa; phylum Chordata; class Mammalia; order Artiodactyla; family Bovidae; genus Capra; species Capra hircus. The sequence goes on from NW_017193503.1 coordinate 8,115, forward strand.
CCTGTGCAGAGGAAGCCACTGAAGGCAGCAAGGCCACAGAGCTCCCCGACTCCCATTTCCACAGGAAGATGTGAGGATAAAGGGCCTCATCCCAAAACAGCACCCGCTCCAACCACCTCCCAACCCCGGCCCACGCCCCCCTCAGCGCGCCCCCTGAAACAACACTGTCTTCCCAGAAAAGAGAACGGAGAAGCCATGTGTGTGCCAAAGGAGCAAGATGAACGAACGATGCCACGCCCTCCGACTTTGGCACACCTGACGCCTAGGAACCCCGGGCCGGGAGATGGGTCCCCCACCGTACTCGGACGGGGGGGGGTCGACACGTTGGCCGAGAGCCTTTGCCCGGGCCACCGCAAATCCCCTGAGACGTGATCCGACCCCAGGGACCGAGGGCAAACGTACCGCTTGAGGTGCTGGAGGGCCGGACAAAGCCATGGTGGAGAGGCACACGGGCACGCTGCAGACTGCTGGCCGAGTGGGCGGGACCAAGCAGCTCAGGACTCTGGAGAGCGGGAGGCGGCTCCGCCCCCATTGACGTCAATAGGGTTTGGGTGGGTAGATGGAGGGTGCCGCCCCTGGCCTCTTTCCAAGCAGAGACCTGGACGGAGTCCCGTGGAGCGAGTGGGCTTTTCCCGGGCATGGCTGTGGCCCGGACTGCCAAGATCCTCGTCGGGGTGGGCGGGCACTTCGGGGGCTTTGGTTTGTGGCCCTGCCTCGCCGAGGGGGGTGGGATCAACCCAGGGTGGATCAATCAGGGGCCCTCAGCAGTGCCAAGGGAGCTCACCACCTAGGAAACGCCCCTAGGTCCCTTTGAACTGGCCGCCACGCCCCCTTCCCCAGCCTGCCTTGCTCTGGGGTTTCCCGCCTTTTCACATTCCACAAGTCCCTGGGCCTTGACTGTTCCCCGCTGGGTCATCCAAGGCATTCCAGGACACCGGACGCTCTCTCCAGTGCCTCCACCTAGATCCCTCGCTGTCCTCGCCTCCGTTTCCCCCCTGCCCCCTCCCCAACTCCTCCGTGGGCTCTTGGCATCCTTTCCCTACAGCAGTCCCAGAGCGCCACCCCGAGGGCTGTGAGTTTGCCTGGAGCCCAAGGCTCCGGCCAGAGACCTGAGGGCCAGCCTCTGGACTGACAGCTAATGCCATTTGGGGCTTTTCTCATGTGGAGCCTGAGGCCCGCAACTCCACTGGCAACCCTCCAGCGCGAGTGCCCTGCGAAACCCGCCAAGGGGACAGTGTACCCCCTACTGTGGGGAAGGAGGTTCCTGTTTTCTCTGCACTGCTTCGACTTTAACGCGAGGATCGACTCACACAATGGTGGCACGTGGAATAGCACTGTGGGAAAGCCCCACGGGAAAGACTCGAGGGAAACCACAGATCCCTTGATCCACGAGACGGGAAGCGTGACACTGCTGCTATAGCTCGGGAGGAAAGCGCACGTGCATGCCCCTACTCGAGACGAGGACTGACTCCCCTGGGAGACTCCAGAAATACCCAAGATCCATGTCAGCACTGGAGAGGAATGCTCAGGTTCCGGCACAGTCTCCACACAAGGTCTAGACCCCGGAATCTATGAAGAGGAATCCGAGAGGCCCAGAGCAATTCGCATGGGGACTGGCCTTTCCTGAGGCCACCAGAGCGGGTCCCTGAGGTCCCATCGTAA
>NW_017193504.1:0-9776 GCF_001704415.2 Capra hircus
GCCCCGTTTCCGCCTCCTAGCTCGAGAGGAGGTATCCTTTCCCTTCGTGTTCGGGAGAGAATTCCCGGCGTTCCCGTCGCATCTCAAGAGGAGGCGCTCTCCAGGGGAAAGGCGAGAGGAACTCAGGGTCATGCCACCATTCCAGAGCCCCCCAGAAGTCTCAGTCCATTCCAGGGAAACCTGTTTTCCCTGCACTGCCTCGACTTTCAAACCGAGGATCGAGACACACCACGGTGGCACGCGGGACAGCCCTGTGGGAAAGCCTCGTGGGAAAGCCTCATGGGAAAGCCTCCAGGGAAAGCCACAGATCCCTTGATCCACGCGAAGGGAAGCGTGACACTGCTGCTACAGCTCGGAGGAAAGCGCACGTGCATGCCCCCACTCGAGACGAGGACTGACTTCCCTGGGAGACTCCAGAACTACCCCAAGATCCATGTCAGCACTGGAGAAGAATCCTCAGTTCCGGAACCGACTCCACACAAGTTTAGGCCCCGGCATCGTCGGAGAGGAATCCCGAGAGGCCCCGAGCAACTCGCAGGGGACTGGCCTTTCCTGAGGCCACCAGAGCGCGTCCCTGAGGTCCCCGTCGTAAGTCGAGAGCACCTGCCGCAACTCGAGAAAATCCAGGAGGTTCTCCCCTCCAGGCGAGATGAGGCCCATTTTCGTGAGGCGTCTCGAGGCTAATCACACCTAACCTCTGGAACTTCCAAAGGGTACTTCACACCCTTGCTGCAACACAAGAAGTTCCCGACATACCCGTCTCCACTCGAGAGGAAGCACGAGAGTCCGCCCACATCCAGAGGAGCCCGTTTCCGCCTCCTAGCTCGAGAGGAGGGATCCTTTCCCTGCGTGGTCGGAAAGAATTCCCGGCGTTCCCGTCGCATCTCAAGAGGAGGCGCTCTCCACAGGAAAGGCGAGAGGAACTCCAGGGTCGTGCCACCATTCCAGAGTCCCCCAGATGTCTCAGTCCATTCCAGGGAAACCTGTTTTCCCTGCACTGCCTCGACTTTCAAGCCGAGGATCGACTCACACCACGGTGGCACGTGGGACAGCCCTGTGGGAAAGCCTCGAGGGAAGGGAAAGCCGAGGGAAAGCCACAGATCCCTTGATCCACGCGAAAGGGAAGCGTGACACTGCTGCTACAGCTCAGGAGGAAAGCGCACGTGCATGCCCCCACTCGAGACGAGGACTGACTCCCCTGGGGAGACTCCAGAAGTACCCCAAGATCCATGTCAGCACTGGAGAGGAATCTCAGGTTCCGGCACCGATCCACACAAGGTCTTAGGCCCCGGCATCGACGGGAGAGGAATCCCGAGAGGCCCCGAGCAACTCGCATGGGGACTGGCCTTTCCTGAGGCCACCAGAGCGGGTCCCTGAGGTCCCCGTCGTAAGTCGAGAGCACCTGCCGCAACTCGAGAAAATCCAGGAGGTTCTCCCCTCCAGGCGAGATGAGGCCCATTTCCGCTGAGGCGTCTCGAGGCTAATCACACCTAACCTCTGGAACTTCCAAAGGGTCCTTCACACCCTTGCTGCAACTCAAGAAGTTCCCGACATACCCGTCTCCACTCGAGAGGAAGCACGAGAGTCCCGCCCTCATCCAGAGGAGCCCCGTTTCCGCCTCCTAGCTCGAGAGGAGGGATCCTTTCCCTGCGTGGTCGGGAAAGAATTCCCGGCGTTTCCGTCGCATCTCAAGAGGAGGCGCGCTCTCCACAGGAAAGGCGAGAGGAACTCCAGGGTCGTGCCACCATTCCCAGAGTCCCCCAGATGTCTCAGTCCATTCCAGGGAAACCTGTTTTCCCTGCACTGCCTCGACTTTCAAGCCGAGGATCGACTCACACCACGGTGGCACGTGGACAGCCCTGTGGGAAAGCCTCGTGGAAAGCCTCGTGGGAAAGCCTGGGAAAGCCTCGAGGGAAAGCCACAGATCCCTTGATCCACGCGAAGGGAAGCGTGACACTGCTGCTACAGCTCGGGAGGAAATCGCATGTGCATGCCCCCACTCGAGACGAGGACTGACTCCCTGGGGAGACTCCAGAAGTACCCCAAGATCCATGTCAGCACTGGAGAGGAATCCTCAGGTTCCGGCACCGACTCCACACAAGTCTTAGGCCCCGGCATCGACGGGAGAGGAATCCCGAGAGGCCCCCGAGCAACTCGCATGGGGACTGGCTTTCCTGAGGCCACCAGAGCGGGTCCCTGAGGTCCCCGTCGTAAGTCGAGAGCACCTGCCGCAACTCGAGAAAATCCAGGAGGTTCTCCCCTCCAGGCGAGATGAGGCCCATTTCCGCTGAGGCGTCTCGAGGCTAATCACACCTAACCTCTGGAACTTCCAAAGGGTCCTTCACACCCTTGCTGCAACTCAAGAAGTTCCCCGACATACCCGTCTCCACTCGAGAGGAAGCACGAGAGTCCCGCCCACATCCAGAGGAGCCCCGTTTCCGCCTCCTAGCTCGAGAGGAGGGATCCTTTCCCTGCGTGGTCGGGAAAGAATTCCGGCGTTCCCGTCGCATCTCAAGAGGAGCCGCTCTCCACAGGAAAGGCGAGAGGAACTCCAGGGTCGTGCCACCATTCCCAGAGTCCCCAGATGTCTCAGTCCATTCCAGGGAAACCTGTTTTCCCTGCACTGCCTCGACTTTCAAGCCGAGGATCGACTCACACCACGGTGGCACGTGGGACAGCCCTGTGGGAAAGCCTCGTGGGAAAGCCTCGTGGGAAAGCCTCAAGGGAAAGCCACAGATCCCTTGATCCACGCGAAGGGAAGCGTGACACTGCTGCTACAGCTCGGGAGGAAAGCGCACGTGCATGCCCCCACTCGAGACGAGGACTGACTCCCCTGGGGAGACTCCAGAAGTACCCCAAGATCCATGTCAGCACTGGAGAGGAATCCTCAGGTTCCGGCACCGACTCCACACAAGGTCTTAGGCCCGGCATCGACGGGAGAGGAATCCGAGAGGCCCCGAGAGGCCCCCGAGCAACTCGCATGGGGACTGGCCTTTCCTGAGGCCACCAGAGCGGGTCCCTGAGGTCCCCGTCGTAAGTCGAGAGCACCTGCCGCAACTCGAGGAAATCCATGAGGTTCTCCCCTCCAGGCGAGATGAGGCCCATTTACGCTAGACGTCTCGAGGCTAATCACACCTAACCTCTGGAACTTCCAGAGGGTCCTTCACACCCTTGCTGCAACTCAAGAAGTTCCCGACATACCCGTCTCCACTCGAGAGGAAGCACGAGAGTTCCGCCCACTTCCAAAGGAGCCCCGTTTCAGCCTCCTAGCTCGAGAGGAGGGATCCTTTCCCTGCGTGGTCGGGAAAGAATTCCCGGCGTTCCCGTCGCATCTCAAGAGGAGGCGCTCTCCACAGGAAAGGTGAGAGGAACTCCAGGGTCCTGCCACATTCCCAGAGTCCCCCAGATGTCTCAGTCCATTCCAGGGAAACCTGTTTTCCCTGCACTGCCTCGACTTTCAAGCCGAGGATCGACTCACACCACGGTGGCACGTGGGACAGCCCTGTGGGAAAGCCTCGTGGGAAAGCCTCGTGGGAAAGCCTCGAGGGAAAGCCACAGATCCCTTGATCCACGCGAAGGGAAGCGTGACACTGCTGCTACAGCTCGGGAGGAAAGCGCACGTGCATGCCCCCACTCGAGACGAGGACTGACTCCCCTGGGGAGACTCCAGAAGTACCCCAAGATCCATGTCAGCACTGGAGAGGAATCCTCAGGTTCCGGCACCGACTCCACACAAGGTCTTAGCCCCGGCATCGACGGGAGAGGAATCCCGAGAGGCCCCCGTGAGGCCCCGAGCAACTCGCATGGGGACTTGCCTTTCCTGAGGCCACCAGAGCGGGTCCCTGAGGTTCCCGACGTTAGTCGAGAGCACTGCCGCAACTCGAGAAAATCCAGGAGGTTCTCCCCTCCAGGCGAGATGAGGCCCATTTCCGCTGAGGCGTCTCGAGGCTAATCACATCTAAATCTGGAACTTCCAAAGGGTCCTTCACACCCTTGCTGCAACTCAAGAAGTTCCCCGACATACCCGTCTCCACTCGAGAGGAAGCACGAGAGTTCCGCCCACATCAGAGGAGCCCCGTTTCCGCCTCCTAGCTTGAGAGGAGGGATCCTTTCCCTGCGTGGTCGGGAAAGAATTCCCGGCGTTCCCTTCGCATCTCAAGAGGAGGCACTCTCCACAGGAAAGGCGAGAGGAACTCCAGGGTAGTGCCACCATTCCCAGAGACAACCAGATGTCTCCGAACATTCCAGGGAAACTTATTTTCCCTGCACTGCCTCGACTTTCAAGCCGAGGATCGACTCACACCACGGTTGCATGTGGGACAGCCCTGTGGGAAAGCCTCGTGGGAAAGCCTCCTGTGAAGCTTCCTTGGAAAGCCACAGATCCCTTGATCCACGCGAAGGGAAGCGCGACACTGCTGCTAAGCTCAGGAGGAAAGCGCACGTGCATGCCCCCATTCGAGACGAGGACTGACTCCCCTGGGGAGACTCCAGAAGTACCCCAAGATCCATGTCAGCACTGGAGAGGAATCCTCAGGTTCCGGCACGACTCCACACAAGGTCTTAGGCCCCAGCATCGACGGGAGAGGAATCCCGAGAGGCCCCCGAGCAACTCGCATGGGGACTGGCCTTTCCTGAGGCCACCAGAGCGGGTCCCTGAGGTCCCCGTCGTAAGTCGAGAGCACCTGCCGCAACTCGAGAAAATCCAAGAGGTTCTCCCCTCCAGGCGAGATGAGGCCCATTTCCGCTGAGGCGTCTCGAGGCTAATCACACCTAACCTCTGGAACTTCCAAAGGGTCCTTCACACCCTTGCTGCAACTCAAGAAGTTCCCCGACATACCCGTCTCCACTCGAGAGGAAGCACGAGAGTCCCGCCCACATCCAGAGGAACCCCGTTTCCGCCTCCTTGCTCGAGAGGAGGGATCCTTTCCTGCGTGGTCGGGAAAGAATTCCCGGCATTCCCGTCGCATCTCAAGAGGAGGCACTCTCCACAGGAAAGGCGAGAGGAACTCCAGGGTCGTGCCACCATTCCCAGAGTCCCCAGATGTCTCAGTCCATTCCAGGGAAACCTGTTTTCCCTGCACTGCCTCGACTTTCAAGCCGAGGATCGACTCACACCACGGTGGCACGTGGGACAGCCCTGTGGAAAAGCCTCGTGGGAAAGCCTCCTGGGAAAGCCTCGAGGGAAAGCCACAGATCCCTTGATCCACGCGAAGGGAAGCGTGACACTGCTGCTACAGCTCGGAGTAAAGCGCACGTGCATGCCCCCACTCGAGACGAGGACTGACTCCCCTGGGGAGACTCCAGAAGTACCCCAAGATCCATGTCAGCACTGGAGAGGAATCCTCAGGTTCCAGCACCGACTCCACACAAGGTCTTAGGCCCCGGCATCGACGGGAAGAGGAATCCCGAGAGGCCCCGAGCAACTCGCATGGGGACTGGCCTTTCCTGAGGCCACCAGAGCGGGTCCCTGAGGTCCCCGTCGTAAGTCGAGAGCACCTGCCACAACTCGAGAAAATCCAGGAGGTTCTCCCCTCCAGGCGAGATGAGGCCCATTTCCGCTGAGGCGTCTCGAGGCTAATCACACCTAAACTCTGGAACTTCCAAAGGAGTCCTTCACACCCTTGCTGCAACTCAAGAAGTTCCCCGACATACCCGTCTCCACTCGAGAGGAAGCTCGAGAGTCCCGCCCACATCCAGAGGAGCCCCGTTTCCGCCTCCTAGCTCGAGACGGGGAATCCTTTCAGTGTGTGGTCGGGAAAGAATTCCCGGTGTTCCCGTCGCCTCTCAAGAACAGGCGCTCTCCACAGGAAAGGCCAGAGGAACTCCAGGGTCGTGCCACCATTCCCAGAGTCCTCCAGATGTCTCAGTCCATGCCAGGGACACCTGTTTTCCCTGCACTGCCTCGACATTCATGCAGATGATCGACCCACACAACGGTGGCACTTGGGACAGCCCTGTGGGAAAGCCTGTTTGGAAAACTTGGTGGGAATGCCCAGAGGGAAAGCCACAGATCCCTTGATCGTCGGGCCGGGAAGACTGACACTGGTTCTAGAGCTCGGGAGGAAAGCGCACGTGCATGCCCCCACTCGAGATGAGGACTGAATCGCCTGGGGAGACTCCAGAAGTACCCCAGGATCCATGTCAGGCCTGGAGAGAAATCCTCACGTTCCGGCCCCAACTCCAGACAAGGTCTTAGGTTCCGGCATCTACGGTAGAGGAATCCAGGGAGGTCCCCTAGCAACTCGCATGGGGACCTGCCTTTCCTGAGGCCACCAGAGCGGGTCCCTGAGGTCCCCGTCGTAAGTCGAGAGCACCTGCCGCAAGTCGAGAAAATCCTGGAGGTTCTCCCCTCCAGGCGAACAGAGGCGAATTATTGCTGAAGCATCTCGAGGCCAATCACACCTACCCCTGAACCGTCCAAAGGTTCCTTCACACCCTTGCTGCAACTCAAGAAGTTCCCCGATATACCCGTATGCACTCGAGAGGAAGCAGAAGGGTCCCGCCCACATCCAAAGGAGCCCCGTTTCCGCCTCTTTGCTCGAGATGAGGGATCCTTTCCCTACTTGGTCGAAAAAGAATTCCCGAGGTTCCCGTCGCATCTCAAGAGGAGGCCCTCTCCACAGGAAAGGGATAGGTACTCCAGGTCAGGCCACCATTCCAAGAGTCCCCCAGATGTCTCAGTCCATTTCAGAGGAACCTGTTTTCCCCAAACTGCCTCGACTTTCACGCCGAAGATCGACTCAAACCACAGTGGCACGTGGGACAGCCCTGTGGTAAAGCCTCGTAGGAAAGCCTCGTGGGAAAGCCTTGAGGGAAAGCCTCGAGGGAAAGCCACAGATCCCTTGATCCACGCGATGGGAAGCGTGACACTGCTTCCACAGCTCAGGAGGAAAGCGCACGTGCATGCCCCCACTCGAGACGAGGACTGACTCCCCTGGGGAGACTCCAGAAGTACCCCAAGATCCATGTCAGCACTGGAGAATAATTCTCAGTTTACGGCCCCGACTTCACAAAAGGTCTTAGGCCCCAGCATTGAAGGGAGAGGAATCCTGAGAGGCCAATAAGCAACTCGCACGGAGAGTGGCCTTTCCTGAGGCCACCAGATAGGGTCCCTGTGGTCCCCGTCGTAAATCGAGAGCACCTACCGCAACTCGAGAAAATCCTGGAGATTCTCCCCTCCAGGCTAGATGAGGCCCATTTCCGCTGAGGCGACTCGAGGCTAATCACATCTAACCTTTGGAACTTCCATAGGGTCCTTCACACCCTTGCTGCAACTCAAGAAGTTCCCCGACATACCCTTGTCCACTCGAGAGGAAGCGCGAGCGTCCCTTGCACATCCAGAGAAGGCCCTTTTCCTCCTTGTAGCTCGAGATGAGGGATCCTTTCCCTGCGTGGTCGGGAAAGAATTCCTGGCATTCCCGTCGCATCCAAGAGGAAGCGCTCTCCACAGGAAAGGCGAGAGGAACTCCAGGGTCGTGCCACCATTCCAAGAGTCCCCCAGAGGACTGAGTCCATTCCAAAGGAAACTCTTTTACCTGCACTGCCTTGACTGTCACGTCGAGGATCGACTCACACCACGGTGGCACGTGGGACAGCCCTGTGTGTTAGCCTCGTGGGAAAGCCTCATGGGAAATCCTACAGGGAAAGCCACACATCCCTTGATCCACCCGTCGGGTAGCATGACACTGCTGCCACCGTTAGGGAGGAAAGCCCACGTGCATTTCCCCACTCGAGACGAGGACTGACTCCCCTGGGGAGAGTCCAGAAGTACCCAAAAATCCACGTCAGCACTGGAGAGGAATCCTCAGTTTCCGGTCCCAACTCAACACAAGGTCTTTGACTCGGGAAATGCAAGCAGTTAAAAGATCTCTCCTTTGGAGCCTCGAGGGGGGATCGGGGCTTCTCTGGATGTGGGCGGGACCCTCGTGCTTCCTTTGAGTGTAGACGGGTATGTCGGGAAAGCTCTTGAGTTGCAGCAAGTGTGTGAAGGAACCATTGGAAGTTCCAGAGGTTAGGTGTGCTTAGCCTCTAGATGCGTCAGTGGAAATAGGCCTCATTTTGCCTGTAGGGAGAACCTCCTGGATTTTCTCGAGTTACGGCAGGTGCTCTCGAATTACGACGGGGACCTCAGGGAACCTGTCTCGTGGCCTCAGGAAAGGCCAGTCCCCATGCAAGTTGCCAGGGGGACTCTCGGGATTCCTCTTGGGTCGATGCCGGGGCCTAAGACCTTGTGTGGAGTCGAGGCCGGATCCTGAGGATTCCTCTCCAGTGCTGACATGGTTCTTGGGGTACTTCTGGAGTCTCCCCAGGGAAGTCAGTCCTCGTCTCGAGTGTGGGCATGCACGTGCGCTTTCCTCCCGAGCTGTAGCAGCAGTGTCACGCTTCCTAACGCGTGGTCAAGGGATCTGTAGCTTTCACTCAAGTCTTTCCTTCAAGGCTTTCCCAAGAGTCTTTCCCACAGGGCTGTCCCACCTGCCACCATGGTGTGAGTCGATCCTCGGCTTGAAAGTCGAGGCAGTGCAGGGAAAACAGGTTCCTCTGGAATGGACTGTGACATCTGGGGGACTCTTGGAATGGTGGTACGACCCTGGAGTTCCGCTCGCCTTTCCTGTGGAGAGCGCCTCCTCTTGAGATGGGACGGGAACGCCGGGAATTCTTTCCCGACCAAGCAGGGAAAGGATCCGTCATCTCGAGGTCCGAGGCAGAAACGGGGCTCCTCTGGATGTGGGCGGGACCCTCGTGCTTCCTCTGGAGTGGAGACGGTATGTCGGGGAACTTCTTGAGTTTCAGCAAGGTTGTGAAGGAACCTTTGGAATTTCCAGAGTTTAGGTGTGATTAGCCTCGAGTGCCTCAGCGGAAATTGGCCTCATCTTGCCTGGAGGGGAGAACCTCCTGGATTTTCTCGAATTGTGGCAGGTGTTCTCAACGTACGCTGGGACCTCAGGGACCCGCTCTGGTGGCGTCAGGAAAGGCCAGTTCCCATCCGAGTGGCTATGGGGCCTCTCAGGATTCCTCTCCCGTCGATGGTGGGGCCTAAGACCTTGTGTGAAGTCGAGGCCGGTACCTGAGGATTCCTCTCCCGTGGTGACATGGTTCTTGGGGTACTTCTTGAGTCTCCCCAGGGGTGTCAGTCCTCTTCTCAGCGGGATCATGCAGAACGCTTACCTCCTGAGCTGCAGTAGCAGTGTCACGCTGCCCGTCGCGTGGATCAAGAGATCTATGTCTTTCCCTCGAGGTATTTCTCACGGGGCTTTCCCTCGAGGCTTTCCCACGAGGCTTTCCCACATCGCTGTCCCACGTGCCACCATGGTGCCAGTCGATCCTCGGCGTGAAAATCAAGGCAGTGCAGGGAAAACAGGTTCCTCTGGAATGGACTGAGACATCTGGGGGACTCTTGGAATTGTGGCACGACCCTGGAGTTCCTCTCGCCTTTCCTGTGGAGAGCGCCTCTTCTTGAGATGCGGTGGGAACGCCGGGAATACTTTCCCGACCAAGCAGGGAAAGTCCCGTGGTCCAGCCCCGGTGGATCCAGCGTGATTCGAAGGTGGGGACGTAGTCGTCGTCTTTGGAAATATACATATTTAATCCCAGATATAAAGAGATTAGAAATGGATTGTGTAGTAGGAAGATTATTGGAGAAAAAGAGGCTGAATAACTTGGATTACGTGGAATAGCATCCATCCTCCAGTAGAGAATTCAGCCAGAAAAACGGGAGCAAAAAAGAAGCGACATGGGGAATCAGTCTTTCCGGAAACTGATCTGATTTCTTTATTTTT
>NW_017193505.1:0-9775 GCF_001704415.2 Capra hircus
AGACATTTGGGGACTCTGGGAATGGTGGCAGGACCCTGGAGTTCCTCTCCCTTTCCTGTGGAGAGCGCCTCCTCTTGAGATGGCGGGAACGCCGGGAATTCTTTCCAGAGCACGCAGGGAAAGGATCCCTCCTCTCGAGCTAGGAGGCGGAAACGGGGGCTCCTCTGGATGTGGCGGGACTCTCGTGCTTCCTCTCGAGTGGAGACGGGTATGTCGGGAACTTCTTGAGTTGCAGCAAAGGTGTGAAGGACCCTTTGAAAGTTCCAGAGGTTAGGTGTTAATAGCCTCGAGACACCTCAGGAGAAATGGGCCTCATCTCGCCTGGAGGGGAGAACCTCCTGGATTTTCTCGAGTTGCGGCAGGTGCTCTCGACTTACTACGGGACCTCAGGGACCCGCACTGGTTTCCTCAGGAAAGGCCAGCCCATGCGAGTTGCTCAGGGGCCTCTCGGGATTCCTCTCCCATCGATGCCAGGCCTAAACCTTGTGTGGAGTCGGTGCCGGAACCTGAGGATTCCTCTCCAGTGCAGACATGGATATTGGCGTACTTCTGGAGTCTCCCCAGGGGAATCAGTCCTCGTCTCGAGTGGGGGCATGCACGTGCGCTTTCCTCCAGAGCTGTAGCAGCAGTGTCACGCTTCCCTTCGCGTGGATCTAGGATCAGGGGCTTTCCCTGAGGCTTTCCACGAGGCTTTCCACGAGGCTTTCCCACAGGGCTGTCCCACGTGCCACCGTGGAGTGAGTCGATCCTCGGCTTGACAGTCGAGGCAGTGCTGAGAAAACAGGTTTCCCTGGAATGGACTGAGACATTTGGGGGGACTCTGCGAATGGGGCCTGATCCTGGAGTTCTTCTCGCCTTTCCTGTGGAGAGCGCATCCTCTTGAGATGCGACGGGAACGCTAGGAATTCTTTCTCGACCACGCAGGGAAAGGATCCCTCCTCTCGAGCTAGCAGGCGGAAACGGGGCCACTCTGGATATGGACGGGACTCTCCGATTCCTCTAGAGTGGAGACGGGTATGTCGGGAACTTCTTGACTTGCACAAGGGTGTGAAGGACCCTTTGAAGTTCCAGAGTTTAAGTGTGATTACCCCCTAGTTGCCTCAGCGGAAATGGGCCTCATCTCGCCTGGAGGGGAGAACCTCCTGGATTTTCTGGAGTTGCGGCAGGTGCTCTCGACTTACGATGGGACCTCAGGGACCCGCTCTGGTGGCCTCAGGAAAGGCCAGTCCCATGTGCGTTGCTCTGGGGCCTCTCGGGATTCCTCTCCCGACGATGACGGGGTCTAAGACCTTGTTTGGAGTCGGTGCCGGAACCTGAGGATTCCTCTCCACTTCTGACATGGATATGGGTACTTCTGGAGTCCCCCCAGGGGTGTCAGTACTCATCTCTAGTGGGGCCATGCACGTGCGCTTTCCTCCCGAGCTGTAGCAGCAGTGTCCCGCTTCCCTTCGCATGGATCAAGGAATCTGTGGCTTTCCCTCGAGGCTTTCCCACGAGGCTTTCCCACAGGGCTGTACCACGTGCCACTGTGGTGTGAGTCGATCCTCGACTTGAAAGTCGAGGCAGTGCAGGGAATACAGGTTTCCCTGGAATGGACTGAGACATCTGGGGACTCTGGGAATGGTGGCACGACCCTGGAGTTCCTCTCACCTTTCCTAGGGAGAGCGCCTCCTCTTGAGATTCGACGGGAATGCTGCGAATTCTTTCCCGACCACGCAGGGAAAGGATCAAACCTCTCTAGCTAAAAGGTGGAATCGGGGCTCCTCTGGATGTGGGCGGGACTCTCGTGCTTCCTCTCGAGTGGAGACGGGTATGTCGGGGAAATTCTTGAGTTGCATCAAGGGTGTGAAGGACCCTTTGGAAGTTCCAGAGTTTAGGTTTGATTAGCCTCGAGACGCCTCTGCGGAAATGGGCCTCATCTCGCCTGGAGGGGAAAACCTCCTGGATTTTCTCGAGTTGCTGCAGGTGCTCTCGACGTACGACGGGGATCACAGGGACCCGCTCTGGTGGCCTCAGTTAAGGCCAGTCCACATGCGCGTTTCTCGGGGGCCTCTCGGGATTCCTCTCCCATCGATGCCGGGACCTAAGACCTTGTGTGGAGTCGGTGCCTGAACCTGAGGATTCCTCTCCAGTGCTGACATGGATCTTGGGCTACTTCTGGAGACTCCCCAGGGGAGTCAGTCCTCGTCTCATGTGGGGGCATGCAGTTGCGCTTTCCTCCAGAGCTGTAGCAGCAGTGTCACGCTTCCCTTCGCGTGGATGAAGGGATCTGTGGCTTTCCCTCGAGGTTTTCCCACGAGGCTTTCCCAAGAGGCTTTCCCACAGGGCTGACCCACGTGTCACCGTTGTGTGAGTCGATCCTCGGCTTGAAAGTCGAGGCATTGCAGGGAAAACAGGTTTCCCTTGAATGGACTGAGACATCTGGGGGACTCTGGGAATGGTGGCACGACCCTGGAGTTCCTCTCGCCTTTCCTGTGGAGAGCGTCTCCTCTTGAGATGCGAGGGGAAAGCCGGGAATTCTTTCCCGACCACGCAGAGAAAGGATCCCTCCTCTCGAGCCATGAGGCGGAAACGAGGCTCCTCTGGATGTGGCGGGACTCTCGTGCTTCTTCTCGAGTGGAGACGGGTATGTCGGGGAACTTCTTGAGTTGCAGCAAGGGTGTGAAGGACCCTTTGGAAGTTCCAGAGGTTAGGTGTGATTAGCCTCGAGACGCCTCAGCGCAAATGGGCCTCATCTCGCCTGGAGGGGTGAACCTCCTGGATTTTCTCGAGTTCCAGCAGGTGCTCTCGACTTACGAAGGGGACCTCAGGGACTCGCTGTGGTGGCTTCTGGAAAGGCCAGTCCCCATGCGAGTTGCTCGGGGCCTCTCGGGATTCCTCTCCCGTCTATTCCAGGGCCTAAGACCTTGTGTGGAGTCGGTGCCGGAACCTGAGGATTCCTCTCCAGTGCTGACATGGATCTTGGGGTACTTCTGGAGTCTCCCCAGGGGAGTCAGTCCTCGTCTCGACTGGGAGCATGCACGTGCGCTTTCTTCCGGAGCTGTAGCAGCAGTGTCACGCCTCCCTTGGCGTGGATCAAGGGATCTGTGGCTTTCCCTCGAGGCTTTCCCACGAGGCTTTCCCACGAGGCTTTCCCACAGGGCTGTCCCACGTGCCACCGTGGTGTGAGCCGATCCTCGGCTTGAAAGTCGAGGCAGTGCAGGGAAAACAGGTTTCCCTGGAATGGACTGAGACATCTGGGGGACTCTGGGAATGGTGGCAAGACCCTGGAGTTCCTCTCGCCTTTCCTGTGGAGAGCGCCTCCTCTTGAGATGCGACCGGGAACGCCGGGAATTCTTTCCCGAACCTGCAGTGAAAGGATCCCTCCTCACCAGCTAGGAGGCAGAAACGGGGCTCCTCTTCATGTGGGCGGGTCTCTCGTGCTTCCTCTCGGGTGGAGACTGGTATGTCGGGGATCTTCTTGAGTTGCAGCAAGGGTGTGAAGGACCCTTTGGAAGTTCCAGAGGGTAGGTGTGATAAGCCTCGAGACGCCTCAGCAGAAAGTAGCCTCACCTCGCCTGGAGGGGAGAACCTCCTGGATTTTCTCGAGTTGCTGCAGGTGCTCTCGACATACGACGGGTATCTCAGGAACCCGCTCTGGTGGCCTCAGGAAAGGCCAGTCCATATGCGCGTTGCTCGGGGCCTCTCGGGATGCCTCTCCCATCGATGCCGGGACCTAAGACCTTGTGTGGAGTCGGTGCCTGAACCTGAGGATTCCTCTCCAGTGCTGACATGGGTCTTGGGTTACTTCTGGAGTCTCCCCAGGGGAGTCAGTCCTCGTCTCGAGTGGGGGCATGCACGTGTGCTTGCCTCTAGAGCTTTAGCAGCAGTGTCATGCTTCCGTTCGCGTGGTCAAGGGATCTGCGGTTTTCCCTCGAGGTTTTCCCACGAGGCTTTCCCACGAGGCTTTCCCACGAGGCTTTCCCACAGGGCTGACCCACGTGTCACAGCTGTGTGAGTCGATCCTCGGCTTGAAAGTCGAGGCAGTGCAGGGAAAACAGATTTCCCTGGAATGGACTGAGACATCTGGGGGACTCTGGGAATGGTGGCAAGACCCTGGAGTTCCTCGCACCTTTCCTGTGGAGATCGCCTCCTCTTGAGATGCGCCGGGAACACTGGGAACTCTTTCCCGATCACTGAGGGAAAGGATCCCTCCTCTTGAGCTAGGAGGGGGAATCGGGGCTCCTCTGAATGTGGCGGGACTCTCGTGCTTCCTCTCGAGTGGAGCCGGATATGTTGGGATCTTCTTGAGTTGCAGCAAGGGTGTGAAGGATCCTTTGTAAGGTCCAGAGTTTAGGTGTGATTAGCTTTGAGACACCTCAGCGGAAATGGTCCTCATCTCGCCTGGAGGGAGAACCTCCTGGATTTTCTCAAGTTGCGGCACGTGCTCTCGACCTACGACGGGGCCCTCAGGACCCGCTCTGGTGGCCTCAGGAAAGGCCAGTCCCCATGCAAGTTGCAAGGGAACTCTCGGGATTCCTCTCCCGTCAGTCCCGGGGCCTAAGACCTTGTGTGGAGTTCGGTGCCGGAACCTGAGGATTCCTCTCCAGGGCTGACATGGATCTTGGGGGGTACTTCTGTAGTCTCCCCAGGAGAGTCAGTCCTGGGTCTCGAGTGTGGGCATGCAAGTGCGCTTTCCTCCCGAGCTGTAGCAGCAGTGTCACGATTCCCTTCGCTTGGATCAAGGGACATGTGGCTTTCCCTCGAGGCTTTCCCATGAGGCTTTCCCACGAGGCTTTTCCACAGGGCTGTCCCACGTGCCACCATGGTGTGAGTCGATCCTCGGCTTGAAAGTCGAGGCAGTGCAGGGAAAACAGGTTTCCCTGGAATAGACTGAGACATCTGGGGGACTCTGGGAATGGTGGCATGACCCTGGAGTTCCTGTCGCCTTTCCTGTTGAGAGCGCCTCCTCTTGAGTTGCGACGGAAACGCCGGAATTCTTTCCCGACGACGCAGGAAAAGCATCCCTCTTCTCGAGCTAGGAGGCGGAAACGGGCTCCTCTGGATTGGGCGGGACTCTCGTCCTTCCTCTTGAGTGGAGACGGGTATGTCGGGGAACTTCTTGAGTTGTAGCAAGGGTGTGAAGGCCCCTTTGGAAGTTCCAGAGGTTAGGTGTGATTAGCCTGGGGACGCCTCAGAGGAAATGGCCTCATCTACCCTGGAGGGGAGAACTTCCTGCATTTTTTCGAGTTGGTGCAGGTGTTCTCTCATTACGACGGGGACCTCAGGGACCCGCTCTGGTGGGCCTCAGGAAAGGCCAGTCCCCATGCGAGTTGCTCGGGGCCTCTCGGGATTGCTCTCCTGTCGATGCCGGGGCCTAAGACCTGTGTGGAGTCGATGCCGGAATCTGAGGATTCCTCTCCAATGCTGACATGGATTTGGGGTACTTCTGGAGTCTCCCAGGGAGTCAATCCTCGTCTCGAGTGGAGCATGCACGTGCGCTTTCCTCCCAAGCTGTAGCAGCAGTGTCGTGCTTCCCTTCGCGTGGATCAAGGATCAGGGGCTTTCCTCGAGGAGGCTTTCCCACGAGGCTTTCCCACAAGGCTGTCCCACGTGCCACCGTGGTGTGAGTCGATCCTCGGCTTGAAAGTGGAGGCAGTGGTGGGAAGTCAGGTTTCCCAGGAATGGACTGAGACATCTGGGGGACTCTAGGAATGGTGGCACGACCCTGGAGTTCCTCTCGCCTTTCCTGTGGAGAGCGCCTCCTCTTGAGATGCGACGGGAAATGCGGGAATTCTTTCCCGACCATGCAGGGAAAGGATCCCTCTCTCGAGCTAGGAGGCGGAAACGGGGCTCCTCTGATGTGGACGGGACTCTCGTGCTTCCTCTCGAGTGGAGACGAGTATGTCGGGGAACTTCTTGAGTTGCAGCAAGGGTGTGATGGACCCTTTGGAAGTTCCAGATGTTAGTGTGCTTAGCCTCGAGACGCCTCAGCGGAAATGGGCTCATCTCGCCTGGAGGGAGAACCTCCTGGATTTTCTCGAGTTGTGGCAGGTGATCTAGACTTACCACGGGACATCAGGGACCTGTTCTGGTGGCCTCAGAAAAGGCCAGTATCCATGCGAGTTGCTTGGGGGCCTCTCGGGATTCCTCTCCCGTCGATGCCGGGGCCTTACCCTGGAGTGGAGTCGGTACCGGAACCTGAGAATTCCTCTCCAGTGCTGACATGGATCTTGGGGTACTTCTGGTATCTCCCCAGGGGAGTCAGTCCTCGTCTCGGGTGGGGCATGCACTGGCACTTTCCTCCCGAGATGTAGCAGCAGTGTCACGCTTCCCTTCGAGTGGAACAAGGATCTGTGGCATTCCCTCGAGGCTTTCCCACGAGGCTTTCCCACAGGCTTACCACAGGGCTGTCCCACGTGCCACCGTGGTGTGAGTCGATCCTCGGCTCGAAAGTCAAAACAGTGCAGGGAAAACAGGTTTCCCTGGAATGGACTGAGACATCTGGCGGACTTTTAGGAATGGTGGCATGACCCTGGAGTTCCTCTCGCCTTTCCTGTGGAGAGCGCCTCCTCTTGAGATGCGACAGGAACGCCGGGAATTCTTTCCCGAGCACGCAGCGGAAAGGATCACTCCTCTTGAGCTAGGAGGTGGAAACGGGGCTCCTCTGGATGTGGTCGGGACTCTCATGCTTTCTCTCGAGTGGAGATGGGTATGTCAGGGAACTTCTTGAGTTGCAAGTAAGGGTGTGAAGGACCCTTTGGAATTTCCAGATTTAGGTGTGATTAGCTTCGAGATGCCTCAGTGGAAATGGGCCTCATTTCGCGCTGGAGGGAGAACCTCCTGGATTTTCTCGAGTTGCGGCAGGTGCACTCGACTTACGACGGGGACCTCAGGGACACGCTTTGGTGGCCTCGGGGAAAGGCCATTTCCTTGCGAGTTACTCTGGGCCTCTCGGGATTCCTCTCCCGTGGATGCCAAGGCCAAAGACCTTGTGTGGAGTCGGTGCCAGAACCTGAGGATTCCTCTCCAGTGCTGACATGGATCTTGGGTATTCTGGAGTCTCCCCAGGGGAGTCAGTCCTCGTAATGAGTGGGCATGCAAGTGCACTTTCCTCCCGAGCTGTAGCAGCAGTCTAACGCTTCCCTTCGCGTGGAAAAAGGGATCTGTTGCATTCCCTCGAGGCTTTCCCACGAGGCTTTCCCACGAGGCTTCCCACAGGGCTGTCCCACGTGCCACTGTGGTGTGAGTCGATCCTCAGCTTGAAAGTCGAGGCAGTGCATGGCAAACAGGTTTCCCTGGAATGCACTGAGACATCTGGGGACTCTGGAATGTGGCACGACCCTGGAGTTCTCTTGCCTTTCCTGTGGAGAGCGCCTCCTCTTGAGATGCGACGGAACGCCGGAAATTCTTTCCCGACCACGCAGGGAAAGGATCCCTCCTCTCGAGCTAGGAGGCGGAAACGGGGCTCCTCTGGATGTGGGCGAACTCTAGTGCTTCCTCTCGAGTGGAACGGGAATGTCGCGGCATTTCTTGAGTTGCACTAAGGGTGTGAAGGACCCTCTGGAAGTTCCAGAGTTTAGGTGTGAATAGCCTCGAGACGCCTCAGCGGAAATGGGCCTCATCTCGCCTGGAGGGGAGAACCTCCTGGATTTTCTCGAGTTGCGGCAGGTGCTCTCGACTTAAGACGGACCTCAGGGACCCGCTCTGTTGGCCTCAGAAAGGCCAGTCCCCATGCGAGTTGCTCGAGGACCTCTCGGGATTCCTCTCCCATCGATGCCGGAGCCTAAGATCTTGTGTGGAGTCGGTGCCGGAACCTGAGCATTCCTCTCTAGTGCTGACATGTTCTTGGGGTACTTCTGGAGTCTCCCCAGTGGAGTCAGTCCTCGTCGCGAGTGGACATGCACCGTGCTTTCCTCCCGAGCTGTAGCAGCAGTGTCACGCTTCCCTTCGCTGTTGATCAAGGGATCAGGGGCTTTCCCTCGAGGCTTTCCCACGAGGCTTTCCCACGATTTCACAGGGCTGTCCCACGTGCCACCGTGGTTTGAGTCGATCCTCGGCTTGAAAGTCCAGGCAGTGCAGGGAAAACAGGTTTCCCTGGAATGGACTGAGACATCTGGGGACTCTGGGAATGGTGACACGACCCTTGAGTTCCTCTCGCCTTTCCTGTGGAGAGCGCCCCCTCTTGATATGTGACGGATCGCCGGAATTTCTTTCCCGAACACGCAGGGAAAGGATCCCTGTCGAGCTAGAGGCGAAACAGGGCTCCTCTGGATGTGGGCGGGACTCTCGTGTTCCTCTCGAGTGGAGACGGGTATGTCAGGGAACTTCTTGAGTTGCAGCAAGGGTGTGAAGGGCCCTTTGGAAGTCCAGAGGATAGTGTGATTAGCTCGAGTCGCCTCTGCGGAAATGGGCCTCATCTCGTCTGGAGGGAAGAACCTCCTGGATTTTCTCGACTTGTGGCAGGTGCTCTTGACTTATGACGGCAACCCTCAGGGACTCGCTCTGGTGGCCTCAGGAAGGCCAGTCCCCATGCGAGTTGCTCGGGGACCTCTCCGGATTTCACTCCCATCGATGCAGGGGCCTAAGACCTTGTGTGGAGTCAGTGCCGGAACCTGAGGATTCCTATCCATTGCTGACATGGATCTTGGGTACTTCTGGGAGTCTACCCAGGGGAGTCAGTCCTCGTCTCGAGTGGCGCATGCACATGCGCTTTCCTCCCGAGCTGTAGCTGAAGTATCTCGCTTCCCTTCTTGTGGAGTAAGGATCTGTGGCTTTCCCTCGAGTCTTTCCCACGAGGCTTTCCCACGAGGCTTTCCCAAACGGCTGTCCAGGTGCCACCGTGGTGTGAATCGATCCTCGGCCTGAAAGCCAAGGCAATGCAGGGAAAACAGGTTTCCGTGGAATGGACTGAGACATGTGGGGGACTCTGGGATTGGTGGCACCACCCTGGAGTTCCTCTCGCCTTCCCTGTGGAGAGCGACTCCTCTTGAGACGCTATGGAACGCCGGAATTCTTTCCCGACAACGCAGGGAAAGGATCCCTCCTCTCGGGCTAGGAGACGGAAACGGGGCTCCTCTGGATGTGGGCGGGATTCTCGTGCTTCCTCTCGAGTGGAGACAGGTATGTCGGGGAACTTCTTGAGTTGCAGCAAGGACGTGAAGACCCTTTGGAAGTTTCAGAGGTTAGGTGTGATTAGCCTCGAGACGCCTCAGCGGAAATGGGCCTCATCTCGCATGGGGGAGAACTCCTGGATTTTCTCGAGTTGTGGCAGTGTGCTCTCGACTTATGACGGGGAACTCAGGGACCCGCTCTGGTGGCCTATCGAAAAGCCGGTCCCTTGCGAGTTGCTCGGGGGCCTCTAGGATTACTTTCCCGTCGATGCCGGAGCATAAGACCTTGTGTGGAGTCAGTGCCGCGAACCTGAGGATTCCTCTCCAGTGCTGACATGGATCTTGGGGTACTTCTGGAGTCTCCCCGGGGAGTCAGTCTGCGTCTCGAGTGGGGGCATGCACGTGCGCTTTCCTCCGAGCTGCAGCAGCAGTGTTGAGCTTCCCTTTGCGAGGATCAAGGGATCTGCTGCTTCCCTCGAGGCTTTCCCACGAGGCTTTCCCAGGAGGCTTTACCACAGGGCTCTCCCACGTGTCACGGTGGTGTGAGTCGAAGCTCGCTTGAAAGTCGAGGCAGTGAAGGGAAAAACAGGTTTCCCTGGAAATGGACGGAGACATCTGGGGGACTCTGGGAATGGTGGCAACGACCCTGGAGTTCCTCTCGCCTTTCCTGTGGAGAGCGCCTC
>NW_017193506.1:0-21040 GCF_001704415.2 Capra hircus
GTTAGCACTGAGAGGAAGTCTAAGTTCCCGGCTCGTCGAAATCCACACAAGGTCTTAAGGCCCCGGCAATCCGAGCGGCGAAGGAATCTCCGAGAGGCCCCCGAGCAACTCCCCATCGGGGACCTGGCCTTTCCTAGAGGCCACCAGAGCGAGTCTCTGAGCTCCCCGGTCGTAAGTCTGATGAGCCACTGCTGCCAATACTCGAGAAAGATCCAGGAGCGTTCTCCCCTCCAGGCGAGATCGAGGCGAATATTCCGCTGAGGGTCTCACGCTTGATTACACTAACCTCTCGAACTTCAAAAGGGTCCTTCACTCCCTTGCTGCACCTCAAGAGAAGTTCCCCAACATTTCCCGTCTACACTCGAGTGGAACACGAGAGTCCCGCCCATCCAGAGACCGTTTGTCCGCCTCCTACTCGAGACGGTGGGATCCTTTCCCTGCCGTGGTCGGGAAAGAAAGATTCCGGCGTTCCCGTCGCAATCTCAAGAGGAGCGCGCTTCCACAAGAAAGGCGAGGAGGAACTCCAGCGTCGTGGCCACCCATTGCCAGCGGTGTGCCGATGTCTTCACTCCAATTCCGCGGCAACCTTGCTTTTCCCTGCCACGTTTCCTCGACTTTCAAGCGAGGATCGACTCCGCACTCACGTTGGCACTGGGACACCAACCTGTGGGAACAGCTCGTGGGAAAGCCTCGTGGGAAAGCTCCGAGGAGCCACCAGCATCCCTTTGGATCACGCAGAAGGAAGTGTGACAACTGCTGCCTACAGTTGGAGAGGAAGCGCCCGTGCATGCCCCCACTCGAGACGAGGACTGACTCCCTGGCGAAGAACTCCAGAAGTACTCAAATCCATGTCAGCACTGGAGAGGAATCATCAGGTTCCGGCACCGACTCCACACAAGGTCTTAGGCCCCGGCATCAACGAGGAGAGGAATCCTGAGCAGGCCCCGACAACTCGCATGGGGACTGGCCTTTCCTGAGGCCCCCCTCGGGTCCCTGAGTCCCCGTCGGTAAGTCGAGAGCACCTGGCCAGCAACTCGAGAAAATTCCAGGAGGTTCTCCCCTCCAGCGATAGATGAGGCCCATTTCCGCTGAGGCGTCTCGAGGCTAATTACACCTAACCTCTGGAACTAACAAAGGGTCCTTCACACCCTTGCTGCAACTCAAAGAAGTTCCCCGACATACCCGTCTCTACTCGAGAGGAAGCAGGAGAGTCCCGCCCACATCCAGAGGAGCCCCGTTTCCTAATCCTAGCTCTAGAGGAGGGATCCTTTCCCTGCGTGGTCGGGAAAGAATTCCCGGCGCCCGTCGCATCTCAAGAGGAGGCGCTCTCCACAGGAAAGGCGAGAGGAACTCCAGGGTCCTGTCACCATTCCAGAGTCCCCAGATGTCTCAGTCCTTTCCAGGGAATCCTGTTTTCCTGCACTGCCTCGACTTTCAAGCTGAGGATCCACTCACACCACGGTGGCACGTGGGACAGCCCTGTGGGAAAGCCTCGTGGAAAGCTCGTGGGAAAGCCTCGAGGGAAAGCCACAGATCCGTTGATCCACAGGAAGGAAGCATGACACTGCTGCTACAGCTCTGGAGGAAAAGCGCACGTGCATGCCCCCACTCAAATAGAGGACTGACTGCCCTGGGGAGACTCCAGAAGTACCCTGAGATCCATGTCTGCACTGGAGAGGAATCCTCAGGTTCCGGCACTGAGTCCACACAAGGTCTTAGGCCCCAGCATCGACGGGAGAGGAATCCCGAGAGGCCCACGAGCAACTCGCATGGGGACTGGCCTTTCCTGAGGCCACCAGAGCGGATCCCTGAGGTCCCCGTCGTAAGTCGAGAGCACCTGCCGCAACTCGAGAAAATCCAGGAGGTTCTCCCCTCCAGGCGAGATGAGGCCCATTTCCGCTGAGGCGTTTCGAGGCTAATCACACCTAACCTCTGGAACTTCCAAAGGGTCCTTCAAACCCTTGCTGCAACTCAAGAAGTTCCCCGACATACCCGTCTCCACTCGAGAGGAAGAAGTAGAGTCCCGCCCACATCCAGAGGAGCCCTGTTTCCGCCTCATAGCTCGAGAGGATTGATCCTTTCCCTGGTGGTCGGGAAAGAATTCCCGGCGTTCCCAACGCATCTCAAGAGGAGGCCCTCTCCACAGGAAAAGCAAGAGGAACTCCAGGGTCGTGCCACCATTCCCAGAGTCCCCCAGATGTCTCAGTCCATTCCAGGGAAACCTGTATTCCCTGCACTGCCTCGACCTTCAAGCCGAGGATCGACTCACACCACAGTGGCACGTGGGACTGCCCTGTGGGAAAGCCTCATGGGAAAGCCTCAAGGGAAAGCCACAGATCCCTTGATCCACGCGAAGGGAAGCGTGACACTGCTGCTAGAGCTCGGGAGGAAAGCGCACGTGCATGCCCCCACTCGAGACGAGGACTGACTCCCCTGGGGAGACTCCAGAAATACCCCAAGATCCATGTCAGCACTGGAGAGGAATCCTCAGGTTCCGGCACCGACTCCACACAAGGTCTTAGGCCCCGGCATCTACGGAAGAGGAATCCCGAGAGGCCCCAGGGCAACTCGCATGGGGACTGGCCTTTCATGAGGCCACCAGAGCGGGTCCCTGAGGCCTTCATCGTTAAGTCGAGAGCACCTGCCGCAACTCGAGAAAATCCAGGAGGTTCTCCCCTCCAGGCGAGATGAGGCCCATTTCCGCTAAGGCAACTAGGGGTAATCACACTTTAACTCTGGAACTTCCAAAGGGTCCTTCACACACTTGCTGCAACTGCAAGAAGTTCCCCGACATACCCGTCTCCACTCAAGAGGAATCCGAGAGTCCCGCCCATATCCAGAGTGGCCCCGTTTCCGCCTGCTAGCTCGAGAGGAGGGATCCTTTCCCTGCGTGGTCAGGGAAAGAATTCCTAGCGTTCCCGTCGCATCTCAAGAGGAGGCGCTCACCACAGGAAAGGCGAGAAGAACTCCAGGATCAGGCCCCATTCCCTGAGTCCCCCAGATGTCTCAGTCCATTCCAGGGAAACCTGTTTTCCCTGCACTGCCTCGACTTTCAAGCCGAGGATCGACTCACACCGCGGTGGCACGTGGGACAGCCCTGTGGGAAAGCCTCGTGGGAAAGCCTCACGGAAATCCTCGAGGGAATGCCACAGATCCCTTGTTCCACGTGAAGGGAAGCGTGACACTGCTACTACAGTTCGGGAGGAAAGCGCACGTGCATGCCCCCACTCGAGACGAGGACTGACTCCCCTGGGGAGACTCCAGAAGTACCCCAAGATCCATGTCATCACTGGAGAGGAAACCTCAGGTTCTGGCACCGACTCCACACAAGGCCTTAGGCCCCGATATTGACGGGAGAGGAATCCCAAGAGGCCCCAGAGCAACTCGCATGGGGACTGGCCTTTCCTGAGGCCACCAGAGCGGGTCCCTGAGGTCCCCGTCGTAAGTCGAGAGCACCTGCCGCAACTCGAGAAAATCCAGGAGGTTCTCCCCTCCATGGCGAGATGAGGCCCATTTCCGCTGAGGCGTCTCGAGGCTAATCACACCTAACCTCTGGAACGTTCAAGGGGTCCTTCACACCGTTGCTGCACCTCAAGAAGTTCCCCGACATACCCGTCTCCACTCGAGAGGAAGCAGGAGAGTCCCACCCACATCCAGAGGAGCCCCGTTTCCGCCTCCTAGCTCGAGAGGAGGGATCCTTTCCCTGCGTGGTCCGGAAAGAATTCCCGGCGTTCCTGTCGCATCTCAAGAGGAGGCGCTCTCCACAGGAAAGGCGAGAGGAACTCCAGGGTCGTGCCACCATTCCCTGAGTCCCCCAGATGTCTCAGTCTCATTCCAGGGAACCTGTATTCCCTGCACTGCCTCGACTTTCAAGCCGAGGATCGACTCACACCACAGTGGCACGTGGGGCAGCCCTGTGGGAAAGCCTCGTGGGAAAGCCTCGTGGGAAAGCCTGGTGGGAAAGCCTCGTGGGAAAGCCTCGTGGGAAAGCCTCGAGGGACAGCCCTGTGGGAAAGCCTCGTGGGAAAGCCTGGGGAAAGCCTCGTGGGAAAGCCTCGTGGGAAACCTCGTGGGAAAGCCTCGAGGCAAACCACAGATCCCTTGATCCACGCGAAGGGAAGCGTGACACTGCTGCTACAGCTCGGAGGGAAAGCGCACTTGCATGCCCCCACTCGAGACGAGGACTGACTCCCCTGGGGAGACTCCCAGAAGTACCCCAAGATCCATGTCAGCACTGGAGAGGAATCCTCAGGTTGCGGCACCCGACTCCACACAAGGTCTTAGGCCCTTGCATCGCCCGGAGGGGAATCTGAGAGGCCCCCGAGCAACTCGCAAGGGGACTGGCCTTTCCTGAGGCCACCAGAGCGGGCCCCTGAGGTCCCCGTCGTAAGTCGAGAGCACCTGCCGCACCTCGAGAAAATCCAGGAGGTTCTCCCCTCCAGGAGAGATGAGGCCCATTTCCGCTGAGGCGTTTCGAGGCTAACCACACCTAACCTCTGGAACTTCAATAGGGTCCTTCACAACCTTGCTGCAACTCAAGAAGTTCCCCGAAATTCCCGTCTCCACTCGAGAGGAAGCACGAGAGTCCCACCCACATCCAGAGGAGCCCCGTTTCTGCCTCCTACCTCGAGAGGAGGGATCCTTTCCCTGCGTGGTCCGGAAAGAATTCCCGGCGTTCCCGTCGCATCTCAAGAGGAGGCGCTCTCCACAGGAAAGGCGAGAGGAACTCCAGGGTCGGTGTCACCATTCCCAGAGCCCAAAGATGTCTCAGTCCATTCCAGGAAATCATGTTTTCCCTGCACTGCCTCGACTTCCTAGCCGAGGATCGACTCACACCACGGTGGCACGTGGGACAGCCCTGTGGGTAAGCCACGTGGGAAAGCCTCGAGGGAAAGCCACAGATCCCTTGATCCACGCGAAGGAAAGCGTGACACTGCTGCTACATGCTCGGGAGGAAAGCGCAGGTGCATGCCCCCACTCTAGACGAGGACTGACTCCCCTGGGGAGACTCCAGAAGAACCCCAAGATCTATGTCAGCACTGGAGAGGAATCCTAAGTTCCCGGCCTCGAATCCACACAAGGTCTTAGGCCCCGGCATCGACGGGAGAGGAATCCCGAGAGGCCCCCGAGCAACTCGCCATGGGGACTGGCCTTTCCTGAGGCCACCAGAGCGAGTCTCTGAGCTCCCCGTCGTAAGTCGAGAGCACCTGCTGCAACTCGAGAAAATCCAGGAGGTTCTCCCCTCCAGGCGAGATGAGGCCAATTTCCGCTGAGGCGTCTCACGGCTTATTACACCTAACCTCTCGAACTTCAAAAGGGTCCTTCACTCCCTTGCTGCAACTCAAGAAGTTCCCCAACATTCCCGTCTACACTCGAGTGGAAGCACGAGAGTCCCGCCCACATCCAGAGGAGCCCCGTTTCCGCCTCCTAGCTCGAGAGGTGGGATCCTTTCCCTGCGTGGTCGGGAAAGAATTCCCGGCGTTCCCGTCGCATCTCAAGAGGAGGCGCTCTCCACAAGAAAGGCGAGAGGAACTCCAGGGTCGTGCCACCATTGCCAGGGTCCCCCAGATGTCTCACTCCATTCCAGGGCAACCTGTTTTCCCTGCACTGCCTCGACTTTCAAGCCGAGGATCGACTCGCACCACGGTGGCACGTGGGACAACCCTGTGGGAAAGCCTCGTGGGAAAGCCTCGTGGGAAAGCCTCGAGGGAAAGCCACAGATCCCTTGATCCACGCGAAGGGAAGTGTGACACTGCTGCTACAGTTGGAGAGGAAAGCGCCCGTGCATGCCCCCACTCGAGACGAGGACTGACTCCCCTGGGAAGACTCCAGAAGTACCTCAAGATCCATGTCAGCACTGGAGAGGAATCCTCAGGTTCCGGCACCGACTCCACACAAGGTCTTAGGCCCGGCATCGACGGGAGAGGAATCCTGAGAGGCCCCCGAGCAACTCGCATGGGGACTGGCCTTTCCTGAGGCCACCCATTCGGGTCCCTGACGTCCCCGTCGGTAAGTCGAGAGCACCTGGCCACAACTCGAGAAAATTCCAGGAGGTTCTCCCCTCCAGGCTAGATGAGGCCCATTTCCGCTGAGGCGTCTCGAGGCTAATCACACCTAACCTCTGGAACTAACAAAGGGTCCTTCACACCCTTGCTGCAACTCAAGAAGTTCCCCGACATACCCGTCTCTACTCGAGAGGAAGCACGGAGAGTCCCGCCCACATCCAGAGGAGCCCCGTTTCCGCTATCCTAGCTCTAGAGGAGGGATCCTTTCCCTGCGTGGTCGGGAAAGAATTCCCGGCGTCCCGTCGCATCTCAAGAGGAGGCGCTCTCCACAGGAAAGGCGAGAGGAACTCCAGGGTCCTGTCACCATTCCCAGAGTCCCCCAGATGTCTCAGTCCTTTCCAGGGAATCCTGTTTTTCCTGCACTGCCTCGACTTTCAAGCTGAGGATCCACTCACACCACGGTGGCACGTGGGACAGCCCTGTGGGAAAGCCTCGTGGGAAAGCCTCGTGGGAAAGCCTCGAGGGAAAGCCACAGATCCGTTGATCCACGCGAAGGGAAGCATGACACTGCTGCTACAGCTCTGGGAGGAAAGCGCACGTGCATGCCCCCACTCAATAGAGGACTGACTGCCCCTGGGGAGACTCCAGAAGTACCCGAAGATCCATGTCTGCACTGGAGAGGAATCCTCAGGTTCCGGCACCGACTCCACACAAGGTCTTAGGCCCCAGCATCGACGGGAGAGGAATCCCGAGAGGCCCACGAGCAACTCGCATGGGGACTGGCCTTTCCTGAGGCCACCAGAGCGGGTCCCTGAGGTCCCCGTCGTAAGTCGAGAGCACCTGCCGCAACTCGAGAAAATCCAGGAGGTTCTCCCCTCCAGGCGAGATGAGGCCCATTTCCGCTGAGGCGTCTCGAGGCTAATCACACCTAACCTCTGGAACTTCCAAAGGGTCCTTCACACCCTTGCTGCAACTCAAGAAGTTCCCCGACATACCCGTCTCCACTCGAGAGGAAGCACGAGAGTCCCGCCCACATCCAGAGGAGCCCTGTTTCCGCCTCCATAGCTCGAGAGGATGGATCCTTTCCCTGGTGGTCGGGAAAGAATTCCCGGCGTTCCCATCGCATCTCAAGAGGAGGCCCTCTCCACAGGAAAAGCAAGAGGAACTCCAGGGTCGTGCCACCATTCCCAGAGTCCCCCAGATGTCTCAGTCCATTCCAGGGAAACCTGTATTCCCTGCACTGCCTCGACTTTCAAGCCGAGGATCGACTCACACCACAGTGGCACGTGGGACAGCCCTGTGGGAAAGCCTCGATGGGAAAGCCTCAAGGGAAAGCCACAGATCCCTTGATCCACGCGAAGGGAAGCGTGACACTGCTGCTAGCAGCTCGGGAGGAAAGCGCACGTGCATGCCCCCACTCGAGACGAGGACTGACTCCCCTGGGGAGACTCCAGAAAGTACCCCAAGATCCATGTCAGCACTGGAGAGGAATCCTCAGGTTCCGGCACCGACTCCACACAAGGTCTTAGGCCCCGGCATCGACGGAAGAGGAATCCCGAGAGGCCCCAGGCAACTCGCATGGGGACTGGCCTTTCCATGAGGCCACCAGAGCGGGTCCCTGAGGCCTTCATCGTAAGTCGAGAGCACCTGCCGCAACTCGAGAAAATCCAGGAGGTTCTCCCCTCCAGGCGAGATGAGGCCCATTTCCGCTGAGGCAACTAGGAGGCTAATCACACCTTAACTCTGGAACTTCCAAAGGGTCCTTCACACACTTGCTGCAACTCAAGAAGTTCCCCGACATACCCGTCTCCACTCGAGAGGAAGTCACGAGAGTCCCGCCCATATCCAGAGTGGCCCCGTTTCCGCCTGCCTAGCTCGAGAGGAGGGATCCTTTCCCTGCGTGGTCGGGAAAGAATTCCCTAGCGTTCCCGTCGCATCTCAAGAGGAGGCGCTCATCCACAGGAAAGGCGAGAAGAACTCCAGGATCAGGCCACCATTCCCTGAGTCCCCAGATGTCTCAGTCCATTCCAGGGAAACCTGTTTTCCCTGCACTGCCTCGACTTTCAAGCCGAGGATCGACTCACACCGCGGTGGCACGTGGGACAGCCCTGTGGGAAAGCCTCGTGGGAAAGCCTCACGGGAAATCCTCGAGGGAAAGCCACAGATCCCTTGATCCACGCGAAGGGAAGCGTGACACTGCTGCTACAGTTCGGGAGGAAAGCGCACGTGCATGCCCCCACTCGAGACGAGGACTGACTCCCCTGGGGAGACTCCAGAAGTACCCCAAGATCCATGTCATGCACTGGAGAGGAAACCTCAGGTTCTGGCACCGACTCCACACAAGGTCTTAGGCCCCGATCATTGACGGGAGAGGAATCCCAAGAGGCCCCAGAGCAACTCGCATGGGGACTGGCCTTTCCTGAGGCCACCAGAGCGGGTCCCTGAGGTCCCCGTCGTAAGTCGAGAGCACCTGCCGCAACTCGAGAAAATCCAGGAGGTTCTCCCCTCCAGGCGAGATGAGGCCCATTTCCGCTGAGGCGTCTCGAGGCTAATCACACCTAACCTCTGGAACGTTCAAAGGGTCCTTCACACCGCTTGCTGCAACTCAAGAAGTTCCCCGACATACCCGTCTCCACTCGAGAGGAAGCACGGAGAGTCCCGCCCACATCCAGAGGAGCCCCGTTTCCGCCTCCTAGCTCGAGAGGAGGGATCCTTTCCCTGCGTGGTCCGGGAAAGAATTCCCGGCGTTCCCTGTCGCATCTCAAGAGGAGGCGCTCTCCACAGGAAAGGCGAGAGGAACTCCAGGGTCGTGCCACCATTCCCTGAGTCCCCCAGATGTCTCAGTTCCATTCCAGGGAACCTGTATTCCCTGCACTGCCTCGACTTTCAAGCCGAGGATCGACTCACACCACAGTGGCACGTGGGGCAGCCCTGTGGGAAAGCCTCGTGGGAAAGCCTCGTGGGAAAGCCTGGTGGGAAAGCCTCGTGGGAAAGCTCGTGGGAAAGCCTCGAGGGACAGCCCTGTGGGAAAGCCTCGAGGGAAAGCCTCGTGGGAAAGCCTCGTGGGAAACCTCGTGGGAAGCCTCGAGGCAAACCACAGATCCCTTGATCCACGCGAAGGGAAGCGTGACACTGCTGCCTACAGCTCGGGAGGAAAGCGCACTTGCATGCCCCCACTTCGAGACGAGGACTGACTCCCCTGGGGAGACTCCAGAAGTACCCCAAGATCCATGTCAGCACTGGAGAGGAATCCTCAGGTTGCGGCACCGACTCCACACAAGGTCTTAGGCCCTTGCATCGCCCGGAGGGGAATCTGAGAGGCCCCCGAGCAACTCGCATGGGGACTGGCCTTTCCTGAGGCCACCAGATGCGGGCCCCTGAGGTCCCCGTCATAAGTCGAGAGCACCTGCCGCACCTCGAGAAAATCCAGGTAGGTTCTCCCCTCCAGGAGAGATGAGGCCCATTTCCGCTGAGGCGTTTCGAGGCTAACCACACCTAACCTCTGGAACTTCAATAGGGTCCTTCACAACCTTGCTGCAACTCAAGAAGTTCCCCGAAATTCCCGTCTCCACTCGAGAGGAAGCACGAGAGTCCCACCCACATCCAGAGGAGCCCCGTTTCTGCCTCCTACCTCGAGAGGAGGGATCCTTTCCCTGCGTGGTCCGGAAAGAATTCCCGGCGTTCCCGTCGCATCTCAAGAGGAGGCGCTCTCCACAGGAAAGGCGAGAGGAACTCCAGGGTCGTGTCACCATTCCCAGAGCCCAAAGATGTCTCAGTCCATTCCAGGAAATCATGTTTTCCCTGCACTGCCTCGACTTCCTAGCCGAGGATCGACTCACACCACGGTGGCACGTGGGACAGCCCTGTGGGTAAGCCACGTGGGAAAGCCTCGAGGGAAAGCCACAGATCCCTTGATCCACGCGAAGGAAAGCGTGACACTGCTGCTACAGCTCGGGAGGAAAGCGCAGGTGCATGCCCCCACTCTAGAACGAGGACTGACTCCCCTGGGGAGACTCCAGAAGAACCCCAAGATCTATGTCAGCACTGGAGAGGAATCCTAAGTTCCCGGCCTCGAATCCACACAAGGTCTTAGGCCCCGGCATCGACGGGAGAGGAATCCCGAGAGGCCCCCGAGCAACTCGCCATGGGGACTGGCCTTTCCTGAGGCCACCAGAGCGAGTCTCTGAGCTCCCCGTCGTAAGTCGAGAGCACCTGCTGCAACTCGAGAAAATCCAGGAGGTTCTCCCCTCCAGGCGAGATGAGGCCAATTTCCGCTGAGGCGTCTCACGGCTTATTACACCTAACCTCTCGAACTTCAAAAGGGTCCTTCACTCCCTTGCTGCAACTCAAGAAGTTCCCCAACATTCCCGTCTACACTCGAGTGGAAGCACGAGAGTCCCGCCCACATCCAGAGGAGCCCCGTTTCCGCCTCCTAGCTCGAGAGGTGGGATCCTTTCCCTGCGTGGTCGGGAAAGAATTCCCGGCGTTCCCGTCGCATCTCAAGAGGAGGCGCTCTCCACAAGAAAGGCGAGAGGAACTCCAGGGTCGTGCCACCATTGCCAGGGTGCCCCAGATGTCTCACTCCATTCCAGGGCAACCTGTTTTCCCTGCACTGCCTCGACTTTCAAGCCGAGGATCGACTCGCACCACGGTGGCACGTGGGACAACCCTGTGGGAAAGCCTCGTGGGAAAGCCTCGTGGGAAAGCCTCGAGGGAAAGCCACAGATCCCTTGATCCACGCGAAGGGAAGTGTGACACTGCTGCTACAGTTGGAGAGGAAAGCGCCCGTGCATGCCCCCACTCGAGACGAGGACTGACTCCCCTGGGAAGACTCCAGAAGTACCTCAAGATCCATGTCAGCACTGGAGAGGAATCCTCAGGTTCCGGCACCGACTCCACACAAGGTCTTAGGCCCCGGCATCAACGGGAGAGGAATCCTGAGAGGCCCCCGAGCAACTCGCATGGGGACTGGCCTTTCCTGAGGCCCCCCTTCGGGTCCCTGACGTCCCCGTGGTAAGTCGAGAGCACCGGCCACAACTCGAGAAAATTCAGGAGGTTCTCCCCTCCAGGATAGATGAGGCCCATTTCCGCTGAGGCGTCTCGAGGCTAATTACACCTAACCTCTGGAACTAACAAAGGGTCCTTCACACCCTTGCTGCAACTCAAGAAGTTCCCCGACATACCCGTCTCTACTCGAGAGGAAGCAGGAGAGTCCCGCCCACATCCAGAGGAGCCCCGTTTCCTAATCCTAGCTCTAGAGGAGGGATCCTTTCCCTGCGTGGTCGGGAAAGAATTCCCGGCGCGCCCGTCGCATCTCAAGAGGAGGCGCTCTCCACAGGAAAGGCGAGAGGAACTCCAGGGTCCTGTCACCATTCCCAGAGTCCCCCAGATGTCTCAGTCCTTTCCAGGGAATCCTGTTTTTCCTGCACTGCCTCGACTTTCAAGCTGAGGATCCACTCACACCACGGTGGCACGTGGGACAGCCCTGTGGGAAAGCCTCGTGGGAAAGCCTCGTGGGAAAGCCTCGAGGGAAAGCCACAGATCCGTTGATCCACTGGGAAGGGAAGCATGACACTGCTGCTACAGCTCTGGAGGAAAGCGCACGTGCATGCCCCCACTCAAATAGAGGACTGACTGCCCTGGGGAGACTCCAGAAGTACCCTGAGATCCATGTCTGCACTGGAGAGGAATCCTCAGGTTCCGGCACTGAGTCCACACAAGGTCTTAGGCCCCAGCATCGACGGGAGAGGAATCCCGAGAGGCCCACGAGCAACTCGCATGGGGACTGGCCTTTCCTGAGGCCACCAGAGCGGATCCCTGAGGTCCCCGTCGTAAGTCGAGAGCACCTGCCGCAACTCGAGAAAATCCAGGAGGTTCTCCCCTCCAGGCGAGATGAGGCCCATTTCCGCTGAGGCGTTTCGAGGCTAATCACACCTAACCTCTGGAACTTCCAAAGGGTCCTTCAAACCCTTGCTGCAACTCAAGAAGTTCCCCGACATACCCGTCTCCACTCGAGAGGAAGAAGTAGAGTCCCGCCCACATCCAGAGGAGCCCTGTTTCCGCCTCATAGCTCGAGAGGATTGATCCTTTCCCTGGTGGTCGGGAAAGAATTCCCGGCGTTCCCAACGCATCTCAAGAGGAGGCCCTCTCCACAGGAAAAGCAAGAGGAACTCCAGGGTCGTGCCACCATTCCCAGAGTCCCCCAGATGTCTCAGTCCATTCCAGGGAAACCTGTATTCCCTGCACTGCCTCGACCTTCAAGCCGAGGATCGACTCACACCACAGTGGCACGTGGGACTGCCCTGTGGGAAAGCCTCATGGGAAAGCCTCAAGGGAAAGCCACAGATCCCTTGATCCACGCGAAGGGAAGCGTGACACTGCTGCTAGAGCTCGGGAGGAAAGCGCACGTGCATGCCCCCACTCGAGACGAGGACTGACTCCCCTGGGGAGACTCCAGAAATACCCCAAGATCCATGTCAGCACTGGAGAGGAATCCTCAGGTTCCGGCACCGACTCCACACAAGGTCTTAGGCCCCGGCATCTACGGAAGAGGAATCCCGAGAGGCCCCAGGGCAACTCGCATGGGGACTGGCCTTTCATGAGGCCACCAGAGCGGGTCCCTGAGGCCTTCATCTTAAGTCGAGAGCACCTGCCGCAACTCGAGAAAATCCAGGAGGTTCTCCCCTCCAGGCGAGATGAGGCCCATTTCCGCTAAGGCAACTAGGGGGTAATCACACTTTAACTCTGGAACTTCCAAAGGGTCCTTCACACACTTGCTGCAACGCAAGAAGTTCCCCGACATACCCGTCTCCACTCAAGAGGAATCCGAGAGTCCCGCCCATATCCAGAGTGGCCCCGTTTCCGCCTGCTAGCTCGAGAGGAGGGATCCTTTCCCTGCGTGGTCGGGAAAGAATTCCTAGCGTTCCCGTCGCATCTCAAGAGGAGGCGCTCACCACAGGAAAGGCGAGAAGAACTCCAGGATCAGGCCCCATTCCCTGAGTCCCCCAGATGTCTCAGTCCATTCCAGGGAAACCTGTTTTCCCTGCACTGCCTCGACTTTCAAGCCGAGGATCGACTCACACCGCGGTGGCACGTGGGACAGCCCTGTGGGAAAGCCTCGTGGGAAAGCCTCACGGGAAATCCTCGAGGGAATGCCACAGATCCCTTGTTCCACGTGAAGGGAAGCGTGACACTGCTACTACAGTTCGGGAGGAAAGCGCACGTGCATGCCCCCACTCGAGACGAGGACTGACTCCCCTGGGGAGACTCCAGAAGTACCCCAAGATCCATGTCATCACTGGAGAGGAAACCTCAGGTTCTGGCACCGACTCCACACAAGGCCTTAGGCCCCGATATTGACGGGAGAGGAATCCCAAGAGGCCCCAGAGCAACTCGCATGGGGACTGGCCTTTCCTGAGGCCACCAGAGCGGGTCCCTGAGGTCCCCGTCGTAAGTCGAGAGCACCTGCCGCAACTCGAGAAAATCCAGGAGGTTCTCCCCTCCAGGCGAGATGAGGCCCATTTCCGCTGAGGCGTCTCGAGGCTAATCACACCTAACCTCTGGAACGTTCAAGGGGTCCTTCACACCGTTGCTGCACCTCAAGAAGTTCCCCGACATACCCGTCTCCACTCGAGAGGAAGCAGGAGAGTCCCGCCCACATCCAGAGGAGCCCCGTTTCCGCCTCCTAGCTCGAGAGGAGGGATCCTTTCCCTGCGTGGTCCGGAAAGCATTCCCGGCGTTCCTGTCGCATCTCAAGAGGAGGCGCTCTCCACAGGAAAGGCGAGAGGAACTCCAGGGTCGTGCCACCATTCCCTGAGTCCCCCAGATGTCTCAGTTCCATTCCAGGGAACCTGTATTCCCTGCACTGCCTCGACTTTCAAGCCGAGGATCGACTCACACCACAGTGGCACGTGGGGCAGCCCTGTGGGAAAGCCTCGTGGGAAAGCCTCGTGGGAAAGCCTCGTGGGAAAGCCTGGTGGGAAAGCCTCGTGGGAAAGCCTCGTGGGAAAGCCTCGAGGGACAGCCCTGTGGGAAAGCCTCGAGGGAAAGCCTCGTGGGAAAGCATCGTGGGAAAGCCTCGTGGGAAAGCCTCGTGGGAATACCTCGAGTTAAGCCTCAGATCCCTTGATCCACGCGAAGGGAAGTGCGACCCTGCTGCTACAGCTCGGAAGGAAAGCGCACATGCATGCCCCCACTCGAGACGAGGACTGACTCCCCTAGGGAGACTCCCAGAAGTACCCCAATTTCCATGTCAGCACTGGAGAGGAATCCTCAGGTTCCGGCACTGCCTCCACACAAGGTCATAGGCCCCAGCATCTACCGGA
Source organism: Capra hircus (assembly GCF_001704415.2). Lineage (NCBI taxonomy): Eukaryota > Metazoa > Chordata > Mammalia > Artiodactyla > Bovidae > Capra > Capra hircus. The sequence goes on from NW_017193506.1 coordinate 14,330, forward strand.
GAGGAATCCTGAGAAGACCCCGAGCAACTCTCATGGGGACTGGACTTTCCTGAGGAAACCAGTGCGGGTCCCTGAGGTTACCTTCGTAAGTCGAGAGCACCTGCCCCAACTCGAGAAAATCGAGGAGGTTCTCCCCTCCAGGCGAGATGAGGCCCATTTCCACTGAGGGGTCTCGAGCCTAATCACACTTAAACTCTGGAACTTCCAAAGGGTCCTTCACACCCTTGATGCAACTCAAGAAGTTCCCCGACATACCCGTCTCCACTCGAGAGGAAGCACGAGAGTCCGCCCACATCCAGAGGAGCCCCGTTTCCGCCTCCTAGCTCGAGAGGAGGGATCCTTTCCCTGCGTGGTGGGGAAAGAATTCCCGGCATTCCCGTCGCATCTCAAGAGGAGGCGCTCTCCACAGGAAAGGCGAGAGGAACTCCAGGGTCGTGCCACCATTCCCAGAGTCCCCCAGATGTCTCAGTCCATTCCAGGGAAACCTGTTTTCCCTGCACTGCCTGGACGTTCAAGCCGAGGATCGACTCACACCACGGTGGCACGTGGGACAGCCCTGTGGGAAAGCCTCGTGGGAAAGCCTCGTGGGAAAGCCTCGAGGGAAAGCCTCGAGGGAAAGCCACAGATCCCTTGATCTACGCGAAGGGAAGCGTGACAGTGCTGCTACAGCTCGGGAGGAAAGCGCACGTGCATGCCCCCACTCGAGACGAGGTCTGACTCCCCTGGGGAGGCTCCAGAAGTACCCCAAGATCCATGTCAGCACTGGAGAGGAATCTTCAGGTTCCGGCACCGGCTCCACACAAGATCTTAGGCCCCGGCATCTACGGGAGAGGAATCCCGAGAGGACCCCGAGCAACTCGCATGGGGACTGGTCTTTCCTGAGGCCACCAGAGCGGGTCCCTGAGGTCCCCGTCGTAAGTCGAGAGCACCTGCAGAAACTCGAGAATATCCAGGAGGTTCTCCCCTCCAGGCGAGATGAGGCCCATTTCCGCTGAGGCGTCTTGAGGCTAATCACACCTAAACTCTGGAACTTCCAAAGGGTACTTCACACGCTTGCTGCAACTCAAGAAGTTCGCCGACATACCCGTCTCCACTAGAGAGGAAACACGAGAGTCCCGCCCACATCCAGAGGAGCCACGTTTCACCTCTTGCTAAGGAGTGATCCTTTCCCTCCGTGGTCGGGAAAAAATTCCCGGGGTTCCCGTCGCATCTCAAGAGGAGGCGCTCTCCACAGGAAAGGCGAGAGGAACTCCAGGGTCGTGCCACCATTCCCAGAGTCCCCCAGATGTCTCAGTCCATTCCAGGGAAACCTGTTTTCCCTGCACTGCCTCGACGTTCAAGCCGAGGATCGACCCACACCAAGGTGGCACGTGGGACAGCCCGGTGGGAAAGCCTCGGAGTGAAAGCCACAGATCCCAAGATCCACGCGAAGGGAATCGTGACACTGTGGCTACAGCTTGGTAGGAGAGTGCACATGCATGCCCCCACTCGAGACGAGGACTGACTTCCCTGGGGAGACTCCAGAAGTAACTCAAGATACATGTCAGCACTGGAGAGGAATCCTCAGGTTCCGGCAGCGACTCCACACAAGGTCTTAGGCCCCGGCATCGACGGGCGAGGAATCCCGAGAGGCCCCCGAGCAACACGCATGGGGACTGGGCTTTCCTGAGGCCACCAGAGCGGATTCCTGAGGTCCCCGTCGTAAGTCGAGAGCACCTGCCGCAACTCGAGAAAATCCAAGAGGTTCTCCCCTCCAGGAGACATGAGGCCCATTTCCCCTGAAGCGTCTCCAGGCTAATCACACCTAACCTCTGGAATCTCCAAAGGTTCCTTCACACCCATGCTGCAACTCAAGAAGTTCCCTGACATACCCGTCTCCACTCGAGAGGAAGCACGAGAGTCCAGCCCACATCCAGAGGAGCCCCGTTTCCGCCTCCTAGCTCGAGAGGGGAGATCCTTCCCCTGCGTGGTCGGGAAAGAATTCCCAGCGTTCCCGTCGCATCTCAAGAGGAGGCGCTCTCCACAGGAAAGGCGAGAGGAACTCCAGGGTCGTGCCACCATTCCCAGAGTCCCCCAGATGTCTCAGTCCATTCCAGGGAAACCTGTTTTCCCTGCACTGCCTCGACTTTCAAGCCGAGGATCGACTCACACCACGGTGGCACGTGGGACAGCCCTGTGGGAAAGCCTCGTGGGAAAGCATCGTGGGAAAGCCTCGTGGGAAAGCCTCGAGGGAAAGCCACAGATCCCTTGATCCACGCGAAGGGAAGAGTGACACTGCAGCTACAGCTCTGGAGGAAAGCGCACGTGCATGCCCCCATCGAGACGAGGACTGACTCCCCTGGGGAGACCCCAGATGTACCCCAAGATCCATGTCATCCCTGGAGAGGAATCCTCAGGTTGCGGCACCGACTCCACACAATGGTCTTAGGCCCTTGCATCGCCCGGAGGGGAATCTGAGAGGCCCCCGAGCAACTCGCAAGGGGACTGGCCTTTCCTGAGGCCACCAGAGCGGGCCCCTGAGGTCCCCGTCGTAAGTCGAGAGCACCTGCCGCACCTCGAGAAAATACAGGAGGTTCTCCCCTCCAGGAGAGATGAGGCCCATTTCCGCTGAGGCGTTTCGAGGCTAACCACACCTAACCTCTGGAACTTCAATAGGGTCCTTCACAACCTTGCTGCAACTCAAGAAGTTCCCCGAAATTCCCGTCTCCACTCGAGAGGAAGCACGAGAGTCCCACCCACATCCAGAGGAGCCCCGTTTCTGCCTCCTACCTCGAGAGGAGGGATCCTTTCCCTGCGTGGTCCGGAAAGAATTCCCGGCGTTCCCGTCGCATCTCAAGAGGAGGCGCTCTCCACAGGAAATGCGAGAGTAACTCCAGGGTGGTGTCACCATTCCCAGAGCCCAAAGATGTCTCAGTCCATTCCAGGAAATTATGTATTCCCTGCACTGCCTCGACTTCCTAGCCGAGGATCGACTCACACCACGGTGGCACGTGGGACAGCCCTGTGGGTAAGCCACGTGGGAAAGCCTCGAGGGAAAGCCACAGATCCCTTGATCCACGCGAAGGAAAGCGTGACACTGCTGCTACTGCTCGGGAGGAAAGCGCAGGTGCATGCCCCCACTCTAGACGAGGACTCACTCCCCTGGGGAGACTCCAGAAGAACCCCAAGATCTATGTCAGCACTGGAGAGGAATCCTAAGTTCCCGGCCTCGAATCCACACAAGGTCTTAGGCCCCGGCATCGACGGGAGAGGAATCCCGAGAGGCCCCCGAGCAACTCGCCATGGGGACTGGCCTTTCCTGAGGCCACCAGAGCGAGTCTCTGAGCTCCCCGTCGTAAGTCGAGAGCACCTGCCTGCAACTCGAGAAAATCCAGGAGGTTCTCCCCTCCAGGCGAGATGAGGCCCAATTTCCGCTGAGGCGTCTCACGGCTTATTACACCTAACCTCTGGAACTTCCAAAGGGTCCTTCAAACCCTTGCTGCAACTCAAGAAGTTCCCCAACATACCCGTCTCCACTCGAGAGGAAGAAGTAGAGTCCCGCCCACATGCCAGAGGAGCCCCGTTTCCGCCTCCTAGCTTGAGAGGAGGGATCCTTTCCCTGCGTGTTCGGGAAAGAATTCCCAGCGTTCCCTTCGCATCTCAAGAGGAGGCACTCTCCAAAGGAAAGGCGAGAGGAACTCCAGGGTCGTGCCACCATTCCCAGAGACACCAGATATTCTCCGAACATTTCAGGAAAACCTATTTTCCCTAAACTGCCTCGACTTTCAAGCCGAGGATCGACTCACACCACGGTGGCACGTGGGACAGCCCTGTGGGAAAGCCTCGTGGGAAAGACTCGTGGGAAAGCCTCCTTGGAAAGCCCCATGATTCCTTGATCCACTTGAAGGGAAGCGCGACACTGCTGCTAATGTTGGGGAGGAAAGCGCACGTGCATGCGCCCACTCGAGACAAGGACTGACTCCCCTGGGGAGACTCCAGAAGTACCCAAGATCCATGTCAGCACTGGAGAGGAATCCTGAGGTTCCGGCACTGACTCCACACAAGGTCTTAGACCCCGGCATAGACGGGAGAGGAATCCCGAGAGGCCCCCGAGCAACTCGCATGGGAACTGGCCTTTACTGAGGCCTCCAGAGCGGGTCCCAGGGGTCCCTTGTCGTAACTCGAGAGCACCTGCCGCAATTCGAGAAAATCCAAGAGGTTCTCCCCTCCAGACGAGATGATGGCCCATTTCCGCTGAGGCATCTCGAGGCTATTCACACCTAACCTCCGGAACTTCCAAAGGGCCCTTCACACCCTTGCTGGAACTCAAGAAGTTCCCCGACATACCCGTCTCCTACTCGAGAGGAAGCACAAGAGTTCCGCCGACATCCAGAGGAGCCCCGTTTCCGCCTCCTAGCTGGAGAGGAGGGATCCTTTCCCTGCGTGGTCGGGAAAGAATTCCCGGCGTTCCCGTCGCATCTCAAGAGGAGGCGCTCTCCACAGGAAAGGCGAGAGGAACTCCAGGGTCGTGCCACCATTCCCAGAGTCCCCAGATGTCTCAGTCCATTCCAGGGAAACCTGTTTTCCCTGCACTGCCTCGACCTTTCAAGCCGAAGGATCGACTCATAACAAGGTGGCACGTGGGACAGCCCTGTGGGAAAGCCTTGCGGAAAAGCCTCGAGGGAAAGCCACTGATCCTTGATCCAATCGAAGGGAAGCATGACACTGCTGCTCCAGTCAGGGAGGAAATGCCACGTGCATGCCCCCACTCGAAACGAGGACTGACTCCCCTGGGGAGACTCCAGAAGTACCCCAAGATCCATTTCACACTGGAGAGGAATCCTCAGGTTCCGGCACTGACTCCACAAAAGGTCTTAGGCCCCGGCTTCGACGGGAGAGGAATCCCGAGAGGCCCCCGAGCAACTCGCATGGGGACTGGGCTTCCTGAGGCCACAAGAGCAGGTCCCTGAGGTCCCCCGTCTTAAGTCGAGAGCACCTGCAGCAACTCGAGAACATCCAGGAGGTCTCCCCTCCATGCGAGAATGTGGCCCATTTCCACTGAGGCGTCTTGAGGCTAATCACACCTAACCTCTGGAACTTCCAAAGGGTCCTTCACACGCTTGCTGCAACTCAAGAAGTTCCCCGACATACCAGTCTCCACTCGAGAGGAAGCACGAGGGTCCCGCCCACATCCAGAGGAGTCTGGTTTCCACCTCGTCGCTTGAGATTAGGGATTCTTTCCTGCTTCGTCTGGAAAGAATTCCCGGCTTTCCCGTCGCATCTCAAGAAGAGGCGCTCTCCACAGGAAAGGCAAGAGAAACCCCAGTGTCGTGCCACAATTCCAAGGGACCCCCAGATGTCTCAGGCCATTCCAGAGGAACTTGTTTTCCCTGCACTGCCTCTACTTTCACGCCGAGGATCCACTCACTCCACCATGGCATGTCCCACGTGGGACAGCCCTGTGGGAAAGCCTCGTCGGAAAGCCTCGAGGGAAAGCCACAGATCCCTTGATCCCCGCGAACGGGAAGTGTGACACTGCTGCTACAGTTCGTCAGGAAAGCTCACGTGCATGCCCCCATACGAGATGAGCACTGACTCCCCAGGAGAGACTCCAGAAGTACCCCAAGATCCATATCAGCACTGGAGAGGAATCCTCAGGTTCCAGCCCCGACTCCACACAAGGTCTTAGGCCCGACATCGACTGGAGAGGAATCCGGAAAGGCCCCCTTGCAACTCCCATGGGCACTGGCCTTTCCTGAGGCCACCGGAGCGGGTCCCTGAGGTCCCCGTCATAACTCGAGAGACCCTGCCCAACTCTAGAAAATCCAGGAGGTTCTCCGCTCCAGGCGAGATGAGGCCCATTTCCTCTGAGGCGTCTGGAGGCTCATCACACCTAAAACTCTGGAAATTCAAAAGGGTCCTTGCTGCAACTCAAGAAGTTCCCCGACATACCCGTCTCCACTCGAGAGGAAGCACGAGGGTCCTGCCCACATTATTGGGAACCCGTTTCCCGCCTGGTAGCTCGAGATGAGGGATCCTATCCTGCTTAGTCAGGAAAGATTTTTCAGCGTTCCCGTGGCCTCTCAAGAGCAAGGGCTCTCAATAGGAAAGGCGAGAGGAACTCCAGGGTCATGCCACCATTCCAAGAGTCCCCCAGATATCTCAGTCCATTCCAGGGAAACCAGTTTTCCCTGCATTGCCTCGACTTTCACGCCGAGGATCAACTCACACCATGGTGGCACGTGGGACAGCCCTGTGGGAAAGCCTCGTGGGAAAGCCACAGATCCTTGATCCCCGCGACGGGAAGCGTGACACTGCTGCTACAGCTCGGGAGGAAAGCGCACGTGCATGCCCCACTCGAGACGAGGACTGACTCCCCTGGGAGACTCCAGAAGTACCCCAAGATGCATGTCAGCGCTGGAGAGGAATCCTCAGGTTCTGGCCCCGACTCCACACAAGGTCTTAGGCCCTGGCATCGTCGGGAGAGAAACAGCGACAGGCCCTCTAGCAACTCGCATGGGGACTGGCCTTTCCTGAGGTCACCAGAGCGGGTCCATGAGGTCCCCGTCGTAAGTCAAGAGCACCTGCCACAACTCGGTAAAATCCAGGAGTTTTCTCTCTGCAGGCGAGATGAGGCCCGTTTCACTGAGTGTCTCGAGGCTAATCACACTTGACCTAGAGAGAGATAACGTTGCAGCATGCTGGGTTGGAAAGATCTTTGGAAGTTCGAAG
>NW_017193507.1:0-9773 GCF_001704415.2 Capra hircus
GAAAGCCTCGAGGGAAAGCCGCAGATACCTTGATCCCGCGAAGGGAAGCGTGACACTGCTGCTACAGCTCGGGAGGAAAGCGCACGTGCATGCCCCCACTCGAGATGAGGACTGACTCCCGTGGGGAGACTGGAGAAGTACCCCAAGATCCTTGTCAGCACTGCAAAGGAATCCTCAGGTTCCGGCACGACTCCACACAAGGTCTTAGGCCCTGGCATCGACGGGAGAGGAACCCCGAGAGGGCCTGAGTAACTCGCATGGGACTGGTGTTTCCTGAGGCCACCAGAGCGGGGTCTCTGAGGTCCCTGTCGTAAGTCGAGAGCACCTGCGCCAACTCGAGAAAATCCAGAGGTTCTCCCCTCCAGGCGAGATGAGGCCCATTTCCGCAGAGGCGACTCAAGGCTTATCACACCTGACCTCTGGAACTTCCAAAGGGTCCTTCACGTCCTTGCTGCAACTCAAGAAGTTCCCTGACATACCTGTCTCCACTCGAGAGGAAGCACGAGAGGCCTGCCCACATCCAGAGGAGCCCGTTTCCGCCTCCTTGCTCGAGAGGAGGGATCCTTTCACTGCGTGGTCGGGATAGAATACCCGGTTTCCCGTCACATCTCAAGAGGAGGGCTCTCCTCAGGAAAGGCGAGAGGAACTCCAGGGTCGTGCCACCATTCCCAGAGTCCCCCAGATGTCTCAGTCCATTTCACGGAAACCTGTTTTCCCTGCACTGCGTCGACTTTCAAGCCGAGGATCAACTCACACCACGGTGGCACGTGGGACAGCCCTGTGGGAAAGCCTCGTGGGAAAGCCTCGTGGAAAGCCTCGGGGAAAGCCTCGAGGGAAAGCCACAAACCCATTGATCCACGCGAAGGGAAGCGAGACACTGCTGCTACAGCTCGGAGGAAATCGCACGTGCATGCCCCCTCTCGAGACGAGGACTGACTCCCCTGGGGAGACTCCAGAAGAACCCCAAGATCCATGTCGGCACTGGAGAGGAATCCTCAGGTTCCGGCACTGAGTCCACACAAGGTCTTAGGCCCCGGCATCGACGGGAGAGGAATCCCGAGAGGCCCCGAGCAACTCGCATGGGGACATGGCCTTTCCTGAGGCCACCAGAGCGGGTCCCTGAGGCCCTCGTCGTAAGTCGAGAGCACCTGCCGCAACTCGAGAAAATCCAGGAGGTTCTACCCCTCCGAGGCTAGATGAGGCCCATTTCCTGCTGAGGCAAGTCCTAGGCGGTAATCACACCTTAACCTATGGAAATTCCAAAGGGTCCTTCACACCCTTGTCTGCAACTCAAGAAGTTCCTCGACATACCCGTCTCCACTCGAAGAGGAAGCACGAGAGTCCCGCCACATCCAGAGGAGCACCGTTTCCCCTCCTAGCTCGAGAGGAGGGATCCTTTCCCTGCGTGGTCGGAGATAGAATTCCCGGATTTCCGTCGCAATCCTCAAGAGGAGGCCTCTCTCACAGGAAAGGCGAGAGGAACTCCAGGGTCGTGCCACCATTCCAGAGTCCCCCAGATGTCTCCGTCCATTCCAGGGAAACCTGTTTTCCCTGCACTGCGTCGACTTTCAAGCTGAGGATAGACTCACACCACGGTGGCACGTGGGACAGCCCTGTGGGAATGCGTGTGGAAAGCCTCGTGGGAAAGCCTCGAGGAAAGCCACAGATCCCTTGATCCACGCGAATGGAAAGGCGCGACACTAATGGCTACAGCTCGAGAGGCAGTGCACGTGCATGCCCCCACTCGAGACGAGGACTGACTCCCCTGGGGAGACTCCAGAAGTACACCCAAGATCCATGTCAGCACTGGAGAGGAAATCCTAAGGTTCCGGCACTGACTCCACACAAGGTCTTAGGCCCCGGCATCGACGGGAGAGGAATCCCGAGAGGCCCCGAGCAACTCGCATGGGGAATGGCCTTTCCTGAGGCCACCAAAGCGGTCCCTGAGGTCCCCGTCGTAAGTCGAGAGCACCTGCCGCAACTCGAGAAAATCCAAGAGGTTCTCCCCTCCAGGCGAGATGAGGCCCATTTCCGCTGAGGCGTCTCGAGGCTAATCACACCTAACCTCCGGAACTTCCAACGGGTCCTTCACACCCTTGCTGCAAATCAAGAAGTTCCCCGACATACCCGTCTCCACTCGAGACGAAGCACGTGAGTCCCGCCTACATCCAGAGGAGCCCCGTTTCCGCCTCCTATCTCGAGAGGAGGGATCCTTTCCATGCGTGGTCGGGAAAGAATTCCCGGCGTTCCCGTCGCATCTAAAGAGGAGGCGCTCTCCACAGGAAAGGCGAGAGGAACTCCAGGGTCGTGCCACCATTCCCAGAGTCCCCCAGATGCCTCAGTCCATTCCAGGGAAACCAGTTTTCCCTGCACTGCCTCGCCTTTCAAGCCGAGGATCGACTCACAACACGGTGGCACGTGGGACAGCCCTGTGGGAAAGCCTCAGGGGGAAAGCGTTTTGGGAAAGCCTCGAGGGAATGCCCCAGATCCCTTGTTCCATGCGAAGGGAAGCGTGACATTGCTGCTACAGCTCGGGAGGAAAGGGCACGTGCATGCCCCAACTCTAGACGAGGATTGACTTCCCTGGGGAGATTCCAGAAGTACCCAAAGATCCATGTCAGCACTGGAGAGGAATCCTCAGGTCCTGGCACCGACTCCACACAAGGTCTTAGGCCCCGGCATCGACGGTAGAGGAAACCCGAGAGGCCCCCGAGTAACTCGCAAGGAAATTCCTTTACCGATGCCACCAGGGCGCGTCCCTGAGGTCCCCGTCGTAAGTCCAGTGCACCTGACACAACTCGAGAAAATCCAGGAGGTTCTACCCTCCAGGCGAGATGAGGCCCATTTCCGCTGAGGCGTCCTGAGGCTAATCACACCTGACCTATGGAAATTCCAAATGATCCTTCACACCTTTACTGCAACTCAAGAAGTTCCCTGACATACCCGTCTCCACTCGAGAGGAAGCACGAGAGTCCCGACCACATCCAGAGGAGCCCCGTTTCCACCTCCTAGCTCGAGAGGAGGGATCCTTTCCCTGCGTGCTCGAGAAAGAATTCCCGGAGTTCCTGTCGCAACCTCAAGAGGAGGCGCTCTCCACAGGAAAGGCGAGAGGAACTCCGGGGTCATGCCAGCATTCCCAGAGTCCCCCAGATGTCTCAGTCCATTCCAGGGAAACCTGTTTTCTCTGCACTGTTTTGACTTTCAAGCCGAGGATAGACTCACACCACGGTGGCACGTGGGACAGCCCTGTGGGAAAGCCTAGTGGGAAAGCCTCGAGGGAATGCCACAGATTCCTTGTTCCACGTGAAGGAAAGGGAGACACTGCGGCTACAGCTCGGGAGGAAATCGCACGTGCATGCCCCCACTCGAGACGAGGACTGACTCCGCTGGGGAGACTCCAGAAGTACCCCAAGATCCATGTCAGAACTGGAGAGGAAACCTCAGGTCTGGCACCGACTCCACACAAGGTCTTAGGCCCCGATATCGACTGGAGAGGAATCCCGAGAGACCCCCGAGAGGGCCCCGAGCAACTCGCAAGGGGACTGGCCTTTCCTGAGGCCACCAGAGCGGGTCCCTGAGGTCCCCGTCGTAAGTCGAGAGCACCTGCCGCAACTCGAGAAAATCCAGGAGGTTCTCCCCTCCAGGCGAGATGAGGCCCATTTCCGCTGAGGCGTCTCGAGCTAATCACACCTAAACTCTGGAACTTCCAAAGGGTCCTTCACACCCTTGCTGCAACTCAAGAAGTTCCCCGACATACCCGTCTCCACTCGAGAGGAAGCACGAGAGTCGCGCCCACATCCAGAGGAGCCCTGTTTCCGCCTCATAGCTCGAGAGGATTGATCCTTTCCATGCGTGGTCGGGAAAGAATTCCCGGCGTTCCCGTCGCAACTCAAGAGGAAGCGCTCTCCAGAGGAAAAGCGAGAGGAACTCCAGGTTCGTGCCACCATTCCTAGAGTCCCCCAGATGTCTCAGTCCATTTCAGGGAACCTGTATTCCCTGCACTGCCTCGACTTCAAGCCGAGGATCGACTCACACCACAGTGGCACGTGGGGCAGCCCTGTGGGAAAGCCTCGTGGGAAAGCCTGGAGGGAAAGCCACAGATCCCTTGATCCATGCGAAGGGAAGCGTGACACTGCTGCTAAAACTCGGGAGGAAAGCGCACGTGCATGGCCCCACTCGAGACGAGGACTGACACCCCTGGGGTGACTCCAGAAGTACCCCAAAGATCCATGTCAGCACTGGAGAGGAATCCTCAGGTTCCGGCACCGACTCCACACAAGTCTTAGGCCCCTGCATCAACGGGAGAGGAATCCCGAGAGGCCCCAGAGCAACTCGCATGGGGACTGTCCTTTCCTGAGGCCACCAGAGCGGGTCCCTGAGGTCCCCGTCGTAAGTCAGGCACCTGCCGCAACTCGAGAAAATCCAGGAGGTTCTCCCTCCAGGCGAGCTGAGACCTATTTCCGCTCAGGTATCTCGAGGCTAATCACACGTACCTCTGGAACTTCCAAAGGGTCCTTCACACCCTTGCTGCAACTCTAGAAGTTCCCCGACATACCCGTCTGCACTCGAGAGGAAGCACGAGAGTCCGCCAACATCCAGAGGATCCCCGATTCCAGCCTCCTAGCCCGAGAGGAGGATCCTTTCCCTGCGTGGTCGGGAAAGAATTCCCGCGTTCCAGTCGCATCTCAAGAGGAGGCGCTCTCCACCGGAAACGTGAGAGGAACTCCAGGGTCGTGCCACCATTCCCAGAGTCCCCTGGATGTCTCAGTCCATTCCAGGGAAACCTGTTTTCCCTGCACTGCCTCGACTTTCAAGCCGAGGATCGACTCACACCACGGTGGCACGTGGGACACCCTGTGGGAAAGCCTCGAGGGATAGCCTCTTGGGAAAGCCTCGAGGGAAAGCCACAGATCCGTTGTTCCACAGCGAAGGAAGCGTGGACTCTGCTGTTACAGCTCGGGAGGAAAGCGCACGTGCATGCCCCCACTTGAGTAGAGGACTGACTGCCCTGGGGAGACTCCAGAAGTACCCCAAGATCCATGTCAGCACTGGAGAGGAATATTCAGGTTCCGGCACCGACTCCACACAAGATCTTAGGCCCCGGCATCGACAGGAGAGGAATCCGAGAGGCCCCCGTGCAACTCGCATGGGGACTGGCCTTTCCTGAGGCCACCAGAGCGGGTCCCTGAGGACCCCATCGTAAGTCGAGAGCACCTGCCGCAACTCGAGAAAATCCAGGATGTTCTCCCTCCAGCCGACATGAGGCCCATTTCCGCTGAGGCAACAAGAGGGTAATCACACTTAAACTCTGGAACTTCCAAAGGGTCCTTCACACCCTTGCTGCAACTCAAGAAGTTCCCTGACATACCCGTCTCCACTCAAGAGGAACCCGAGGGTCCCGCCCATATCCAGAGTGGCTCCGTTTCCACCTGCTAGCTCGAGAGGAGGCATCCTTTCCCTGCGTGGTCGGGAAAGAATTCCTAGCGTTCCCGTCTCATCTCAAGAGTAGGCGCTCTCCACAGGAAAGGCGAGAGGAACTCCAGTATCAGGCCCCATTCCCAGAATCCCCCAGATGTCTCAGTCCATTCCAGGGAAACCTGTTTTCCCTGCACTGCCCTCGACTTTCAAGCCGAGGATGGACTCACACCACGATGGCACGTTGGACAGCCCTGTGGGAAAGCCTCGTGGGAAAGCCTCGTGGGAAAGCCTCGAGGGAAAGCCACAGATCCCTTGATCCACGCGTAGGTAAGAGTGGACACTGCTGCTACAGCTCGGGAGGAAAGCGCACGTGCATGCCCCCACTCGAGACGAGGACTGACTCCATGGGGAGACTCCAGAAGTACCCGAAGATCCATGTCAGCATTGGAGAGGAATCCTCAGGTTCCGGCACCGACTCCACACAAGGTCTTAGCCCCGGCATCGACGGGAGAGGAATCCCGAGAGGCCCCGAGCAACTGGCATGGGGACTGGCCTTTCCTGAGGCCACCAGATCGGGTCCCTGAGGTCCCCGTCTTAAGACGGAGAGCACCTGCCGCAACTCGAGAAAATCCAGGAGGTTCTCCCCTCCAGGCGAGATGAGGCCATTTCCGCTGAGGCGTCTCGAGGCTAATCACATCTAACATCTGAACTTCCAAAGGGTCCTTCACACCCTTGCTGCAACTCAAGAAGTTCCCCGACATACACGTCTCCATTCGAGAGGAAGCACGAGAGTCCCGCTCACATCCAGAGGAGACCCGTTTCCGCCTCTTAGCTCGAGAGGAGGGATCCTTTCCCTGCGTGTTCGGGAAAGAATTCCCGGCGTTCCGGTCGCATCTCAAGAGGAGGCGCTCTCGACAGGAAAGACGAGGGGAACTCCAGGGTCGTGACACCATTACCTGAGTCCCCCAGATGTCTCAGTCCATTCCAGGGAAACCTGTTTTCCCTGCACTGCCTCGACTTTCAAGCGAGCATCGACTCACACCACGTTGGCACGTGGGACAGCCCTGTGGGAAAGCCTCTTGGAAAGCCTCGTGGGAAAGCCTCCAGGGAAAGCCACAGGTCCCTTGATCCACGAGAAGGAAGCGTGACACTGCTGGCACAGCTCGGGAGTAAAGCACACGTGCATGCCCCCACTCGAAACGACGACTGACTCCCCTGGGGAGACTCCAGAAGTACCGCCAAGATCCATGTCAGCACTGGAGACGAATCCTCAGGTTTCCGGCACCGATTCCACACAAGGTCTTAGGCCCCGGCATCGACGGGAGAGGAATCCCGAGAGCCCCCGAGCAACTCGCAAGGGAACTGGCCTTTCCTGAGGCCACCAGAGCGGGGCCCTGAGGGCCCCGTCGTAAGTCGAGAGCACCTGCCGCAACTCGAGAACATCCAGGAGGTTCTCCCCTGCAGGCGAGATGAGGCCCATTTCCGCTGAGGCGTCTCGAGGCTAATCACATCTAACATCTGGAAACTTCCAAAGGGTCCTTCACACCCTTGCTGCAACTCAAGAAGTTCTCCGACATAGCCCGTCTCCACTCGAGAGGAAGCACGAGAGTCCCGCCCACATCCAGAGGAGCCCCGTTTCCGCCTCCTAGCTCGAGAGGAGGGATCCTTTCCCTGCGTGGTCGGGAAAGAATTCCCTGCGTTCCCGTTGCATCTCAAAGAGGAGGCGCTCTCCACAGGAAAGGCGAGAGGAACTCCAGTGTCGTGCCACCATTCCCAGAGTCCCCTGAATGTCTCAGTCCATTCCAGGGAAAACTGTTTTCCCTGAACTGCATCGACTTTCAAGCCGAGGATCAACTCACACCACCGTGGCACGTGGGACAGCCCTGTGGGAAAGCCTCGTGGGAAAGCCTCGAGGGAAAGACACAGATACCTTGATCCACGCTAAGGGAAGCGCGACAGCTGCTGCTACAGCTCGGGAGGAAAGCGCACGAGCAGGACCCCACTCGAGACGAGGACTGACTGCCCTGGTGAGACTCCAAAAGTACCCCAAGATCCATGTCGCACTGGAGAGGAATCCTCAGGTTCCCTGCACTGACTCCACACAAGATCTTAGGCCCCAGCATCGACGGGAGAGGAATCCCGAGAGGCCCCCGAACAACTCGCATGGGGACTGGCCTTTCCTGAGGCCACCAGAGCGGGTCCCTGAGGTCCCAGTCGTAAGTCGAGAGCACCTGCCGCAACTCGAGAAAATCCAGGAGGTTCTCCCCTCCAGGCGAGATGAGGCCCATTTCCGCTGAGGCGTCTCAAGGCTAATCACACCTAACCTCTGGAACTTCCAAAGGGTCCTTCACACCCTTGCTGCAACTCAAGAAGTTCTCCCGACATATCCGTCTGCACTCGAGAGGAAGCACGAGAGTCCCACCCACATCCAGAGGAGCCCCATTTCTGCCTCTTAGCTCCAAGAGGTGGGATCCTTTCCGTGCGTTGTCTGGAAAGAATTCACCGAGTTCCCATCGCAATTCAAGAGGAGGCGCTCTCCACAGGAAAGGCGAGAGGAACTCCAGTGTCGTGCCACCATTCGCAGAGTCCCCCAGATGTCTCAGTCCATTCCACGGAAACCTGTTTCCCTGCACTGCCTCGACTTTCTAGCCGAGGATCGACTCACACCACGGTGGCACGTGGGACAGCCCTGTGGGAAAGTCTCGTGGGAAAGCCTCGTGGAAAAGACTCGTGGGAAAGCCCTCGAGGGAAAGCCGCAGATACCCTTGATCCACGCGAAGGGAAGCGTGACACTGCTGCTACAGCTCGGGAGGAAAGCGCACGTGCATGCCCCCACTCGAGATGAGGACTGACTCCCGTGGGGAGACTGGAGAAGTACCCCAAGATCCTTGTCAGCACTGCAAAGGAATCCTCAGGTTCCGGCACCGACTCCACACAAGTCTTAGGCCCTGGCATCGACGGGGAGAGGAACCCCGAGAGGGCCCTGAGTAACTCGCATGGGGACTGGTGTTTCCTGAGGCCACCAGAGCGGGTCTCTGAGGTCCCTGTCGTAAGTCGAGAGCACTGCCGCAACTCGAGAAAATCCAGGAGGTTCTCCCCTCCAGGCGAGATGAGGCCCATTTCCGCAGAGGCGACTCCAAGGCTTATCACACCTGACCTCTGGAACTTCCAAAGGGTCCTTCACGTCCTTGCTGCAACTCAAGAAGTTCCCTGACATACCTGTCTCCACTCGAGAGGAAGCACGAGAGGCCTGCCCACATCCAGAGGAGCCCCGTTTCCGCCTCCTTGCTCGAGAGGAGGGATCCTTTTCACTGCGTGGTCGGGATAGAATACCCGGTGTTCCGTCACATCTCAAGAGGAGGCGCTCTCCTCAGGAAAGGCGAGAGGAACTCCAGGGTCGTGCCACCATTCCCAGAGTCCCCCAGATGTCTCAGTCCATTTCACGGAAACCTGTTTTCCCTGCACTGCGTCGACTTTCAAGCCGAGGATCAACTCACACCACGGTGGCACGTGGGACAGCCCTGTGGGAAAGCCTCGTGGGAAAGCCTCGTGGGAAAGCCTCGGGGGAAAGCCTCGAGGGAAAGCCACAAACCCATTGATCCACGCGAAGGGAAGCGAGACACTGCTGCTACAGCTCCGGAGGAAATCGCACGTGCATGCCCCCTCTCGAGACGAGGACTGACTCCCCTGGGGAGACTCCAGAAGAACCCCAAGATCCATGTCGGCACTGGAGAGGAATCCTCAGGTTCCGGCACTGAGTCCACACAAGGTCTTAGGCCCCGCATCGACGGGGAGAGGAATCCGAGAGGCCCCGAGCAACTCGCATGGGGACTGCCTTTCCTGAGGCCACCAGAGCGGGTCCCTGAGGCCCTCGTCGTAAGTCGAGAGCACCTGCCGCAACTCGAAAATCCAGGAGGTTCTCCCCTCGAGGCTAGATGAGGCCATTTCCTCTGAGGCAACTAGGCGGTAATCACACTTAAACCCTGGAACTTCCAAAGGGTCCTTCACACCCTTGCTGCAACTCAAGAAAGTTCCTCGACATACCCGTCTCCACTCAAGAGGAACCGAGCGTCCCGCCCACATCCAGAGCAACACCGTTTCCTCCTCCTAGCTCGAGAGGAGGGATCCTTTCCTGCGTGGTCGGGATAGAATTCCCGGCATTTCCGTCGCATCTCAAGAGGAGGCTCTCTCAACAGGAAAGGCGAGAGGAACTCCAGGGTCGTGCCACCATTCCCAGAGTCCCCCAGATGTCTCCGTCCATTCCAGGGAAACCTGTTTTCCCAGCACTGCGTCGACATTCAAGCTGAGGATCGACTCACACCACGGTGGCACGTGGGACAGCCCTGTGGGAATGC
>NW_017193508.1:0-9773 GCF_001704415.2 Capra hircus
AACACTTTTTTGGCTCTCTTCCTTAATGAATGCTAATTTCGTTTCCCCTAAGTGTTTTTCTTTAATCTGCATCTCCTTAAAGCATAAAGTTACATCTCTATAGAACAAAGGTGCAGTGGGTTATAACAAAGAAGGTACTTAAAGATCTAATGTTGCTAATACCAGGTCTACTACTTGTTTTTCTATATACCAACTATATCTAAAAATAAAGGGTATGAAAAATTTGGCAGCAAGTATTGACTCAACAAATGAAACTTTTAATCAGTCCTATTCTAATGACTTTGACTCCTCAGAAGCCCCTACATTCCTAGGATGTTTTAAGCTTCCTGTGCCTCCTGCAGTCAGGAGGCCTCAAATAATCACATGCACAGCTGTATGAGTCCTGCAGGCAGGCTAGAAAGCCATCAGAGGGGTTTTTGGATTGAAACACTCTTTCAAAGGCAGAAGACTAAAGCCCTGAATTGACTTTTTCCAGAGAATGTCAGAAGAGTGGAAAAGCAGGCAGATTCTTATTTTTGAGGGGGTGGATGCTCAGGAAATTCCAGAGGGAAAAACCTGAGGTGTGATTAGCCTTGCCATCAGAAGCTCTTGCCACATGACCTTGTCACGGGTGGAATTCCTCACGCTGGCTCCCGGCAGGTTGCCATTCCCTTTTCCAGGGGATCTTCCTGACTCAGGGATTGAACCAGGTCTCTTGCATTGCAGGCAGATTCTTTACCATGTGAGCCAACAGGGGAAGCTTGAGACAGATAATAATAAAAAAATTAATAAACTTTTTGCAGTGCTTACCTCTGTGAAGTACTCTTAGTACTTTACATATACGGGATGTGTACAGTGAAAGAGGAGGCCATAGTAGGCGACTTACACAACAAACCCTAGACTCTAGATTAAGGGGATTGGTAGGAGGGATGTGGCATGGAGGCAACTGGGTAATACTGGAAAGTCAAAGATCACAGGTTCAAATGTCATCCCAGCTCTTTATAAATCATGTGATCTTGAGCAAGTCTTTTACCCTGTCAGGGTCCTAATATACAATTCTGTAAGTAAGTATACAGTGATACAGAGAAGTCGCTCAGTCGTGTCTGACTCTTTGCGACCTCATAGACTGTAGCTACCAGGCTCCTCTGTCCATGGGATTTTCCAGGCAATAGTACTGGGAGTGGGTTGCCATTTCCTTCTCCAGGGGATCTTCCACATCCAGGGCTCAAACCTGGGTCTCCTGCATTGTAGACAGACACTTTACCATCTGAGCCACCAGGGAAGTCTTGTAAGTAAGTATAGTCATATTGATTATACATATTATCCATCCCAGTGATTATAAAAGTTCTTTGAAAACTACAGGATTCTATATAGAAGTTAAATATTATTATTGCTCTGATGACCTGAGCTTTGTTTTGGCAAAATAATCCTGGGACTGGTTTTAAAAGGGATGAATTGAAGAGACGTGAGAACAGAGTCCAGCAAAGTCCGATTTTGGCTGTTTCTTGTGGTGGTCCAATGTGAGAGAATAAAAGCACAATATAGAGGAGAGAAATGAGGAAAGATGAACACTTTCAGGAACATGTGATGTACTTGTTAGGAAAGGAGTAAGAAGGAATAGAAGAAAGGTTGGAGGTCACTAGAGCCAAGAGGAGGTGAGAGTCTCACTAAGGAGCCTCAGTTTAGTATAGTCGGGTGCTTTAAAAAAGATTATTATTTGGCTGAGATGGGTCTTCATGGGTCTTCAATTTTAAATGGGTCTTTATTGAGCCTTCTCTGGTCACAGTGTATGGGCTCAGTAGTTGTGGCATGGGCTTTTTAGTTGGGACATGCAAACTTAGTTGCCCCATGGGTGTGTGGGATCTTAGTTCACCCTTCAAGGGATTGAAGTCATGTCCCTGGCATTGGAAGACAGATTCTTAACCCCTGGGCCACCAGGCAAGTCCCGTCCAGTGCTTTTGACAAAAGCAGGATTGGGAAAAGGCAAGGATTTTGGATTTAGCAGTGATACTTCTCAGGACTTTTAAGTAGGGTGAGTTACTCCTATTGGTATTCACAGGCATGCAAAAAAGCAGACAGGTAGACTTGAGGAACACCTGATATGGAATCAGAAGAACCTTTATCATATTTGTAGATAAAGAAAGAAGCTAATAGGGAAGACAAGAGTGAAAGTGATGAAAAAAGATGATATGAGGCAAGTTCTAGCAGTCAAATGGGATCAAAAGTAACCCACCGAAAAGGCCAGCATTGGAAATGGACAAGAACATTTCATCCCTTAAGACAGAAGAGAAAGAAGAAAAAGTTGATAGAAGTATAAAGATGTCTTAAGGTGGAAAAAGAGGAAGGTTGAGAGATCTAATAGCTGAGATACTCTGCTGTCTCTGTGCAGTTAATGTTACAGAGGCCATTGACTGAGAAAAGGAAATGAACTTGGAAAAGTCAAGGAGTGGATACTTTAGAGCAGGGGACCCCAACCCTGGGACCACAGATACTTGTCTGTGGTCTGTTAGGAACAAGGCCACACAGCAGGAGATGAGCAAAGTTTCATCTGTATTTACAGGTGTATTATATCCCCACTGCTTGCATTACCACCTGAGCTCTGCCTCCTGTCAGATCAGTGGTGGCGTAATAAATGTAATGCTCTTGAATCATCCTGAAACCATCCTCCTCCCCGTGTCTGGGTCTGTGGAAAAATTGTCTTTTATGAAACCCATCCCAGAAAGGTTAGGGACCAGTGCTTTAGAGGTTAGAGATAGGTAGGAAGGTTACCAGGAGAAATCTTATTTGAATAGGAGAGAAAAAGCAATTTTAAAGTTATGGCAGAATTAGAAAATTATGAACAGAAAGTATGTTTTTAATGTTTCTAGATCTTCTCCATAGCAGCCTTTACCAGGGTCCCTGTCATCATCATGAAATATAAAGTGCTTAGTACACTAATGCTGCTGCTGCTGCTAAGTTGCTTCAGTCGTGTCCGACTCTGTGCAACCCCATAGATGGCAGCCAACCAGGCTCCCTGTCCCTGGGATTCTCCAGGCAAGAACACTGGAGTGGGTTGCCATTTCCTTCTCCTAGTACATTAATAACCAACTGTTTATCAGGAGTCAGCTGGACTTTAGCCTATCTCTGGTTTCCAAAGCAACTTTTTAATGCCTATTTTTTGTTCTCTAGCTGTGTACCATGCCAGTCTCTGTGCCAGGCATTTTGTTGGTTGAGCTTCCAAATGTATTCAGGCTAACACTGAAAATTTGTAGCTTATCAGGCAGATTGGGACTACCTCTTTTCCATGAAATCTGTTCTTTTTCTAAAGTCAAAATTCTCTCTTTTACTGGTAAGCACCCATATTTTCAACCCACTTCTCCACTCTTAATGCAAAAGAGAATTTGAAAATTGGCCCCTGAAGGATGATAATGTAAATTATCACTTAAATCTTTCCCAGTTCTCTTTGAATGTCATTACATTTAATTTATTTTGCACACTCTACGTCTTGGGGGAAATGGAATCAATGCTGTTTTGCTTCATCATTTTATATGGTGCTAACACAGATGGTATATAATCTCAAATTTGACCAACAATGCTATTTCTCATAAGTTTTTCAAACATGACTCAAGGTTAGGGATATGAATTTGCCTACTTTTTCAACTGATATCTCCTTGACCTCCTCAAAGAAAAATTCTTGCATTTTCTAAAAAAAAATTCTGTTTTATAGAGATGTGGATCTCTCTGAGATGACATTCTGTACACTTTCTGCTTGGAAAACTTCTTATACATTTTCCAAACCATGGTTCTAGTTATCGCCTCCTCTGCTCCTTAGGTTATTTCCATATCTTGAAAAAAGTGAAAGTATTAGTTTGCTCAGTTGTCTCTGACTTTTTGTGACCCATAGACTGTAGCCCACCAGGGTCCTCTGTCCGTGAAATTCTCAGGAAAAAATGCTGGAGTGGGTAGCCATTCCCTTTCCAGGGGATCTTCCTACCTAGGGATTGAACCCACATCTCCTATAATGCAGAGAGATTCTTTACCATCTGAGCCACAGGAAGCCCATATCTTAACTGTTGTAAATAATGCTGCCAATGAAATTGCATATATAAGGGGGCAGTCCTAAGATGGCGGAGGAATAGGATGGGGAGACCACTTTCTCCCCCACAAATTCATCAAAAGAAATTTCAACGCTGAGTATAATTCTACAAAACAACTTTGGAATGCTGGCAGAGGACATCAGGCACCCAGAAAAGCAGATCGTTGTCTTCAAAAACAGGTAGGAAAAATATAAAAGATGAAAAAAGAGACAAAGGAGGTAGGGAGGGAGCTCTGTCCTGGAAGGGAGTCCCATCCATCCCCGAGGGAGTCTTAAAAGCGAGGTTTCCAAACACCAGGAAACACTCTCACTGCCGAGTCTGTGGCAAGCCTTGGAAGCACAGAGGGCAACATAAAAGGGAAGAAAAATAAATAAATAATTAAAACCAGCAGATTATGAGCCAACGGTAACTCCCCAGTGGAGAAGCAGTGCAGATGCCTGCATCCACCACTAGCAAGTAGGGGCTGGGCAGGGAGGCACAGGCTGCAGTGCTTTTTAAGATCGGGCGGAATGCCCTGAATGTAACCAGAGAGAACTAACTTGGGCTAGCATGCCAGACTGTGGGATAGCTACCATGTGAAAAGCTCTAACATAAGACGCTGCCAGGACCGCACACAGAACAAAGGACGGAACAGAAATAGCTGGCTGCAGACCATCTCCCACCAGTGGCAGGCAGCCAGAGCTGTAAGGGCTGGAAGGGGCAATCGCAGCCCCAGAGAGACTTTACCTACCAAACTGGCAAGCTGGCCCCTTTGCTATAAGACTTCTTGGGGTTTGGGACAGTCACCATCTGCCTGCAAAGGGGCGCCAGCGGTACACCCAGAACACTGAGCAGTAGAGAAAGGTGATAAGTCGCAGCGACCGTGCTCCCCAAACACCTGAGCCACTCGGTCCTGGGAAGGGCACAAAACGCAGGCCCCACCGAATCTGCGCCTCTGAGGGCTACCTGAGAGCCGAGCCTGAGCGCTTAGACCGGGGAGGTGCATGCAGCCTAGGGCCGGCCTCAGACGGTTCCCGGCGGAGCAACGTAGAGCCTGAGTGGTGTGCGCCGTGTGCAGGGGCATGCCCAGCGTGGCTGAGACGCTGTGAGCACACGCCAGTGTTATTTGATTGCAGCATCCCTCCCACAGCGCTACTGAACAAGTGAGCCTAAAAAAAAAAAAAAAAAAAAGTGTCCACCACTGCCCTCCTTGTGTCAGGGTGGAAATCAGACACTGAAGAGGCCACCAAACAGAAGAAGCTAAACAGAGGGAACCACCTTGAAAGTGACCCACACTGCCCACAACACCAGAGAAAGTCCCAGAAATATCTTTACTATTTTTTTTAATGTTTTTATTTATTTATTTTTTAATTTTAAAATCTTTAATTCTTACATGCGTTCCAAACATGAACCCCCCTCCCACCTCCCTCCCCATAACATCTCTCTGGGTCATCCCCATGCACCAGCTCCAAGCATGCTGTATCCTGCATCAGACATAGACTGGCGATTCAATTCTTACATGATAGTATACATGTTAGAATGTCATTCTCCCAAATCATCCCACCCTCTCCCTCTCCCTCTGAGTCCAAAAGTCCATTATACACATCTGTGTCTCTTTCCCTGTCTTGCATACAGGGTCGTCATTGCCATCTTCCTAAATTCCATATATATGTGTTAGTATACTGTATTGGTGTTTTTCTTTCTGGCTTACTTCACTCTGTATAATCGGCTCCAGTTTCATCCATCTCATCAGAACTGATTCAAATGTATTCTTTTTAACGGCTGAGTAATACTCCATTGTGTATATGTACCAAAGCTTTCTTATCCATTCATCTGCTGATGGACATCTAGGTTGTTTCCATGTCCTGCTATTATAAACAGTGCTGCGATGAACATTGGGGTACATGTGTCTCTTTCAATTCTGGTTTCCTCGGTGTGTATGCCCAGCAGTGGGATTGCTGGGTCATAAGGTAGTTCTATTTGCAATTTTTTAAGGAATCTCCACACTGTTCTCCATAGTGGCTGTACTAGTTTGCATTCCCACCAACAGTGTAGGAGGGTTCCCTTTTCTCCACACCCTCTCCAGCATTTATTGCTTGCAGATTTTTGGATCGCAGCCATTCTGACTGGTGTGAAGTGGTACCTCATTGTGGTTTTGATTTGCATTTCTCTAATAATGAGTGATGTTGAGCATCTTTTCATGTGTTTGTTAGCCATCCGTATGTCTTCTTTGGAGAAATGTCTATTTAGTTCTTTGGCCCATTTTTTGATTGGGTCGTTTATTTTTCTGGAATTGAGCTGCAGAAGTTGCTTGTATATTTTTGAGATTAGTTGTTTGTCAGTTGCTTCATTTGCTATTATTTTCTCCCATTCAGAAGGCTGTCTTTTCACCTTGCTTATATTTTCCTTTGTTGTGCAGAAGCTTTTAATTTTAATTAGATCCCATTTGTTTATTTTTGCTTTTATTTCCAGAATTCTGGGAGGTGGGTCATAGAGGATCCTGCTGTGATTTATGTCTGAGAGTGTTTTGCCTATGTTCTCCTCTAGGAGTTTTATAGTTTCTGGTCTTACATTTAGATCTTTAATCCATTTTGAGTTTATTTTTGTGTGGGGTGTTAGAAAGTGATCTAGTTTCATTCTTTTACAAGTGGTTGACCAGTTTTCCCAGCACCACTTGTTAAAGAGATTGTCTTTACTCCATTGTATATTCTTGCCTCCTTTGTCAAAGATAAGGTGTCCATATGTGTGTGGATTTATCTCTGGGCTTTCTATTTTGTTCCATTGATCTATATGTCTGTCTTTGTGCCAGTACCATACTGTCTTGATGACTGTGGCTTTGTAGTAGAGCCTGAAGTCAGGCAGGTTGATTCCTCCAGTTCCATTCTTCTTTCTCAAGATTGCTTTGGCTATTCGAGGTTTTTTGTATTTCCATACAAATCTTGAAATTATTTGTTCTAGTTCTGTGAAAAATGTTCTGGTAGCTTGATAGGGATTGCATTGAATTTGTAATTGCTTTGGGTAGTATACTCATTTTCACTATATTGATTCTTCCGATCCATGAACATGGTATATTTCTCCATCTATTAGTGTCCTCTTTGATTTCTTTCATCAGTGTTTTATAGTTTTCTATATATAGGTCTTTAGTTTCTTTAGGTAGATATATTCCTAAGTATTTTATTCTTTTCGTTGCAATGGTGAATGGAATTGTTTCCTTAATTTCTTTTTCTACTTTCTCATTATTCGTGTATAGGAATGCAAGGGATTTCTGTGTGTTGATTTTATATCCTGCAACTTTACTATATTCATTGATTAGCTCTAGTAATTTTCTGGTGGAGTCTTTAGGGTTTTCCATGTAGAGGATCATGTCATCTGCAAACAGTGAGAGTTTTACTTCTTCTTTTCCAATTTGGATTCCTTTTATTTCTTTTTCTGCTCTGATTGCTGTGGCCAAAACTTCCAGAACTATGTTGAATAGTAGCGGTGAAAGTGGACACCCTTGTCTTGTTCCTGACTTTAGGGAAATGCTTTCAATTTTTCACCATTGAGGATAATGTTTGCTGTGGGTTTGTCATATATAGCTTTTATTATGTTGAGGTATGTTCCTTCTATTCCTGCTTTCTGGAGAGTTTTTATCATAAATGGATGTTGAATTTTGTCAAAGGCCTTCTCTGCATCTATTGAGATAATCATATGGTTTTATTTTTTCAATTTGTTAATGTGTGAATTACATTGATTGATTTGCGGATATTGAAGAATCCTTGCATCCCTGGGATAAAGCCCACTTGGTCATGGTGTATGATCTTTTTAATGTGTTGTTGGATTCTGATTGCTAGAATTTTGTTGAGGATTTTTGCATCTATGTTCATCAGTGATATTGGCCTGTAGTTTTCTTTTTTTGTGACATCTTTGTCAGGTTTTGGTATTAGGGTGATGGTGGCCTCATAGAATGAGTTTGGAAGTTTACCTTCCTCTGCAATTTTCTGGAAGAGTTTGAGGAGGATAGGTGTTAGCTCTTCTCGAAATTTTTGGTAGAATTCAGCTGTGAAGCCGTCTGGACCTGGGCTTTTGTTTGCTGGAAGATTTCTGATTACAGTTTCAATTTCCGTGCTTGTGATGGGTCTGTTAAGATTTTCTATTTCTTCCTGGTTCAGTTTTGGAAAATTGTACTTTTCTAAGAATTTGTCCATTTCTTCCACGTTGTCCATTTTATTGGCATATAATTGCTGATAGTAGTCTCTTATGATCCTTTGTATTTCTGTGTTGTCTGTTGTGATCTCTCCATTTTCATTTCTAATTTTATTGATTTGATTTTTCTTCTTTGCTTCT
This sequence comes from Capra hircus, assembly GCF_001704415.2. Taxonomy (NCBI): domain Eukaryota; kingdom Metazoa; phylum Chordata; class Mammalia; order Artiodactyla; family Bovidae; genus Capra; species Capra hircus. The sequence continues at coordinate 8,361 of NW_017193508.1, forward strand.
TGATGAGTCTGGCTAATGGTTTGTCAATTTTATTTATCCTTTCAAAAGAACCAGCTTTTGGCTTTGTTGATTTTTGCTATGGTCTCTTTTGTTTCTTTTGCATTTATTTCTGCCCTAATTTTTAAGATTTCTTTCCTTCTACTAACTCTGGGTTCTCCAATTCTTCCTTTTCTAGTTGCTTTAGTTGTAGAGTTAGGTTATTTATTTGACTTTTTTCTTGTTTCTTGAGGTATGCCTGTATTGCTATGAACTTTCCTCTTAGCACTGCTTTTATAGTGTCCCACAGGTTTTGGGTTGTTGTGTTTTCATTTTCATTCGTTTCTATGCATATTTTGATTTCTTTTTGATTTCTTCTGTGATTTGTTGGTTATTCAGAAGTGTGTTGTTCAACCTCCATATGTTGGAATTTTTAATAGTTTTTCTCCTGTAATTGAGACCTAATCTTAATGCATTATGGTCAAAAAAGATGCTTGGAGTGATTTCGATTTTTTTGAATTTATCAAGTTTAGATTTATGGCCCAGGATGTGATCTATCCTGGAGAAGGTTCCATGAGCACTTGAAAAAAAGGTGAAATTCATTGTTTTGGGGTGAAATGTCCTATAGATATCAATTAGGTCTAACTGATCTAATGTATCATTTAAAGTTTGCGTTTCTTTGTTAATTTTCTGTTTAGTTGATCTGTCCATAGGTGTGAGTGGGGTATTAAAGTCTCCCACTATTATTGTGTTATTGTTGATTTTCCCTTTCATACTTGTTATCATTTCTCTTACATATTGCGGTGCTCCTATATTGGGTGCATATATATTTATAATTGTTATATCTTTTTCTTGGATTGTTCCTTTGATCATTATGTAGTGGCCTTGTTTGTCTCTTTTCACAGCCTTTGTTTTTTAAAAGTCTATTTTATCGGATATGAGTATTGCCACTCCTGCTTTCTTTTGGTCTCTGTTTGCGTGGTTTATCTTTTTCCAGCCCTTCACTTTCAGTTTGTATGTGTCCCTTGTTTTGAGGTGGGTCTCTTGTAAGCAGCATATAGAGGGGTCTTGTTTTGTATCCATTCGGCCAGTCTTTGTCTTTTTGGTTGGGCGTTCACCCATTTACGTTTAAGGTGATTATTGATAAGTATGATCCCGTTACCATTTACTTTATTGTTTTGGGTTCGGGTTTTATACACCCTTTTCATGTTTCCTGTCTAGAGATATCCTTTAGAATTTTTGGAGAGCTGGTTTGGTGGTGCTGAATTCTCTCAGCTTTTTTGCTTGTCTGTAAAGCTTTTGATTTCTCCTTCGTATTTGAATGAGATCCTTGCTGGGTACAGTATTCTGGCTGTAGGTTATTGTCTTTCATCACTTTAAGTATGTCTTGCCATTCCTCCTGGCCTGAAGAGTTTCTATTGAAAGATCAGCTGTTAT
>NW_017193509.1:0-9772 GCF_001704415.2 Capra hircus
CACTCGACGGGTATAGTGACACTGCTGCTACAGCTCGGGAAAGGAAAGCACGTGCATGCCCCAGATACGAGGACTGACTCCGCTGGGGAGACTCCAGAAGTACCCCAAGATCCATGTCAGCACTGGAGAGGAATCCTCAGGTTCCGGCACCGACACCACACAAGGTCTTAGGCTCCGGCATCGACGGGAGTGTTATCCCGAGAGGCCCCCGAGCAACTTCCATGGGGACTGGCCTATCCTGAGGCCCCAGGGCGGGTCCCTGAGGTCCCTGTAGTAAGTCGAGAGCACCTTCCGCAACTCGACAAAATCCAGGAGGTTCTCCCTCCCGGCGAGATGAGGACCATTTCCACTGAGGGGTCTCGAGACTAATCACATCTAACATCTGGAACTTCCAAAGGGTCCTTCACACCCTTGCTGCAACTCAAGAAGTTCCCCGACATACCCGTCTCCACTCAAGAGGAACCCGAGCGTCCCGCCCGTATCCAGACTGGCCCCGTTTCCGCCTGCTAGCTCGAGAGGAGGGATCCTTTCCCTGCGTGGTCCTGAAAGAATTCCTAGCGTTCCCGTCTCATCTCAAGAGGAGGCGCTCTCCACAGTAAAGGCGAGAGGAACTCCAGTATCAGGCCCCATTCCCAGAGTCCCCCAGATGTCTCAGTCCATTCCAAGGAAACCTGTTTTCCCTGCACTGCCTCCACTTTCAAGCCGAGGATCGACTCACACCGCGATGGCAGGTTGGACAGCCCTGTGGAAAGCCTCGTGGGAAAGCCTCGTGGGAAAGCCTCAAGGGAAAGCCACAGATCCCTTGATCCACGCGTAGGGAAGCGTGACACTGCGGCTACAGCTCGGGAGGAAAGCGCACGTGCATGCTCCCACTCGAGACGAGGACTGGACTCCCCTGGGGAGACTCCAGAAGTACCCCAAGATCCATGTCAGCACTGCAGAGGAAACCTCAGGTTCCGGCACTGACTCCACACAAGGTCTTAGGCCCCGGCATCGACGGGAGAGGAATCCCGAGAGGCCCCGAGCAATTCGCATGGGGAGTGGCCTTTTCTGAGGCCCCCAGAGCGGGTCGTTGAGGACCCCGTCGTAAATCGACAGCAACTGCCCTATCTCGAGAAAATCCAGGAGGTAGTCCCCTCCAGGCGAGATGAGGCCCATTTCCGCTGAGGCGACTGGAAGCTAATCACCCCTAATCTCTGGAACTTCCAAAGGGTCCTTCACAGCCTTGCTGGCAACTCAAGAAGTTCCCCGACATACCCGTCTCCACTCAAGAGGAAGCACGAGAGTCCCGCCTACATCCAGAGGGGCCCCGTTTCCGGCGTCCTAGCTCGAGAGGAGGGATCCTTTCCTTTCGTGGTCGGCAAAGAATTCCCGGGCGTTCCCGTCGCATCTCAGGAGGAGGCGCTCTCCACAGGAAAGGCGAGAGGAAATCCAGGGTCGTGCCACCATTACCAGAGTCCCCAAGATGTCTCAGTCCATTCCAGGGAAACCTGTTTTCCCTGCACTGCCTGGACATTCAAGCCGTGGATCGACTCACATCACGGTGGCACGTGGGACAACCATGTGGGAAAGCCTCGTGGGAAAGCCTCGTGTGAAAGCCTCCAGGGAAAGCCGCAGATCCCTTGATCCACGGGAAGGGAACGTGACACTGCTGCTACAGCTCGGGAGGAAAGCGCACGTGCATGCCACCAATCGGGACGAGGACTGATTCCCCTGCGGAGACTCCAGAAGTACCTCAAGGTCCATGTCAGCACTGGAGAGGAATCCTCAGGTTCCGGCACCGACTCCACACAAGGTCTTAGGCCCCGGCATCGACGGGAGAGGAATCCCGAGAGGCCCCCGAGCAACTCGCATGGGGACTGGCCTTTCCTGAGGCCACCAGAGGGGGTCCCTGTGGTCCCCGTCGTAAGTCGAGAGCACCTGCCGCAAGTCGAGAAAATCCAGGAGGTTGTCCCCTCCAGCCGAGATGAGGCCCATTTCCGCTGAGGCGACTGGAAGCTAATCACCCCTAATCTCTGGAACTTCCAAAGGGTCCTTCACAGCCTTGCTGCAACTCAAGAAGTTCCCCGACATACCCGTCTCCACTCAAGAGGAAGCACGAGAGTCCCGCCTACATCCAGAGGGGCCCCATTTCCGCGTCCTAGCTCGAGAGGAGGGATCCTTTCCTTTCGTGGTCGGCAAAGAATTCCCGGCGTTCCCGTCGCATCTCAGGAGGAGGCGCTCTCCACAGGAAAGGCGAGAGGAAATCCAGGGTCGTGCCACCATTCCCAGAGTCCCCCAAGATGTCTCAGTCCATTCCAGGGAAACCTGTTTTCCCTGCACTGCCTCGACATTCAAGCCGTGGATCGACTCACATCATGGTGGCACGTGGGACAACCATGTGGGAAAGTCTCGTGGGAAAGCCTCGTGTGAAAACCTCCAGGGAAAGCCATAGATCCCTTGATCCACGCGAAGGGAAGCGTGACACTGCTGCTACAGCTGGGGAGGAAAGCGCACGTGCATGCCCCCACTCGAGACGGGGACTGACTCCCCTGGGGAGACTCCAGAAGTACCCCAAGATCCATGTCGGCACTGGAGAGGAATCCTCAGGTTCCGGCACCGACTCCACACAAGGTCTTAGGCCCCGGCATAGACGGGAGAGGAATCCCGAGAGGCCCCCGAGCAACTCGCATGGGGACTGGCCTTTCCTGAGGCGACCAGAGCGGGTCCCTGAAGTCCCCGTCGTTAGTCGAGAGCACCTGCCGCAACTCGAGAAAATCCAGGAGGTTCTCCCCTCCAGGCGAGATGAGGCCCATTTCCGCTGAGGCGTCTCGAGGCTAATCAAACCTAACCTCTGGAACTTTCAAGGGGTCCTTCACACCCTTGCTGCAACTCAAGAAGTTCCCCGACATACCCGTCTCCACTCGAGGAGGAAGCACGAGAGTCCCGCCCACATCCAGAGGAGCCCTGTTTCCGCCTCCTAGCTCGAGAGGAGGGATCGTTTCCCTGCGTGGTCGGGAAAGAATTCCCGGGTTCCCGTCGCATCTCACGAGGAGGCGCTCTCCACAGGAAAGGCGAGAGGAACTCCAGGGTCGTGCAACATTCCCTGAGTCCCCCAGATGTCTGAGTCCATTCCAAGGGAAATCTGTTTTCCCTTCACTGCCTCGACTTTAAAGCCAAGGATCGACTCACACCACAGTGGTACGTGGGAAAGCCCTGTGGGAAGCCTCGTGGGAAAGCGTCATGGGAAAGTCTAGAGGGAAAGCCACAGATCCCTTGATCCACGAAAAGGGAAGCATGACACTGCTGCTACAGCTCGGGAGGAAATCGCACGTGCATGCCCCCTCTCGAGACAAGGACTGACTCCCCTGGGGAGACTCCAGAAGTACCACAAGATCCATGTCGGCACTTGAGAGGAATCCTCAGGTTCCGTCACTGAGTCCACACAAGGTCTTAGGCCCCAGCATCGACGGGAGAGGAATCCCGAGAGGCCCGGGAGAAACTCGATGGGGACTGGCCTTTCCTGAGGCCACCAGAGCGGGTCCCTGAAGTCCCCGTCGTTAGTCGAGAGCACCTGCCGCAACTCGAGAAAATCCAGGAGGTTCTCCCCTCCAGGCGAGATGAGGCCCATTTCGGCTGAGACAACTAGGGGGTAATCAGACTTAAACTCTGGAACTTCCAAAGGGTCCTTCCACACCCTTGCTGCAACTCAAGAAGTTCCCCGACATACCCGTCTCCCACTCAAGAGGAACCGAGCGTCCCACCCGTATCCAGAGTGGCCCCGTTTCCGCCTGCTAGCTCGAGAGGAGGTATCCTTTCCCTGCGTGGTCCTGAAAGAATTCCTAGCGTTCCCGTCTCATCTCAAGAGGAGGCGCTCTCCACAGTAAAGGCGAGAGGAACTCCAGTATCAGGCCCCATTCCCAGAGTCCCCCAGATGTCTCAGTCCATTCCAAGGAAACCTGTTTTCCCTGCACTGCCTCCACTTTCAAGCCGAGGATCGACTCACACCGCGATGGCAGGTTGGACAGCCCTGTGGGAAAGCCTCGTGGGAAAGCCTCGTGGAAAGCCTTGAGGGAAAGCCACAGATCCCTTGATCCACGCGTAGGGAAGCGTGACACTGCTGCTACAGCTCGGGAGGAAAGCGCACGTGCATGCCCCCACTCGAGAGGAGGACTGACTCCCCTGGGGAGACTCCAGAAGTACCACAAGATCCATGTCGGCACTTGAGAGGAATCCTCAGGTTCCGGCACTGACTCCACACAAGGTCTTAGGCCGGCATCGACGGGAGAGGAATCCCGAGAGGCCCCCGAGGCAATTCGCAATGGGGGAGTGGCCTTTTCTGAGGCCCCCAGAGCGGGTCGTTGAGGTCACCGTCGTAAGTCGACAGCAACTGCCCTATCTCGAGAAAATCCAGGAGGTAGTCCCCCTCCAGGCGAGATGAGGCCCATTTTCCGCTGAGGCGACTGGAAGCTAATCACAACCTAATCTCTGGAACTTCTAAAGGGTCCTTCACACCCTTGCTGGCAATTCAAGAAGTTCCCCGACATATCCCCCGGCTCCACTCAAGAGGAAGCACGAGAGTCCCGCCCACATCCAGAGTGGCCCCGTTTCCGCCTCCTAGCTGGAGAGGAGGGATCCTTTCCCTGCGTGGTCGTCAATGAATTTCCGGCGTTCCCCTCGCATCTCAAGAGGAGGCGCTCTCCACAGGAAATGCGAGAGGGAACTCCAGGGTCGTGCCACCATTCCCAGAGTCCCCCAGATGTCTCAGTCCATTCCCGGGAAACCCTTTTTCCCTGCACTGCCTCGACTTTCAAGCCGAGGATCGACTCAACCACGGTGGCACGTGGGACAGCCCTGTGGGAAAGCCTCGTGGGAAAGCCTCGTGGGAAAGCCTCGAGGGAAAGCCACAGATCCCTTGATACACGCGAAGGGAAGCGTGACAGTGCTGCTACTGCTCGGGAGGAAAGAGCACGTGCATGCCCCCACTCGAGACGAGGACTGATTCCCCTGGAGAGACTCCAGAAGTACCCCAAGATCCATGTCAACACTGGAGAGGAATCTTCAGTTTCCGGCACGCCACTCCACACAAGATCTTAGGCGCCAGCATCTACGGGAGAGGAATCCCGAGAGGCCCCCGGGGAACTCGCATGGGGACTTGCCTTTCCTGAGGCCATCAGAGCGGTTCCTTGAGGTCCCCGTCGTAAGTCGAGAGCACCTGCCGCAACTCGAGAAAATCCAGGAGGTTTCCCCCTCCAGGCGAGATGAGGCCCATTTCCGCTGAGGTGTCTCGAGGCTAATCACACCTAAACTCTGGAACTTCCAAAGGGTCCTTCACACCCTTGCTGCAAACTCAAGAAGTTCCCGACATACCCGTCTCCACTCGAGAGGAAGCATGAGAGTCCCGCCCAAATCCAGAGGGAGCCCCGTTTCCGCCTCCTAGCTCGAGGGAGGGGATCCTTTCCCAGCGTGGTCGGGAAAGAATTCCCAGGCGTTCCCGTTGCATCTCAAGAGGAAGGCGCTCTCCACAGGAAAGGCGAGAGGAACTCCAGGGTCTGGCCACCATTCCAGAGTCCCCTGGATAGTCTCAATCCATTCCAGGGAAAGCTGTTTTCCCTGCACTGCCTCGACTTTCAAGCCGAGGATCGACTCACACCAACGGTGGCACGTGGGACAGCCCTGTGGGAAAGCCTCGTGGGAAAGCCTCGAGTGGAAAGACACAGATCCCTTGATCCACGAAAAGGGAAGCATGACACTGCTGCTACAGCTCGGGAGGAAATCGCACGTGCATGCCCCACTCCAGACGAGGACTGATTCCACTGGGGAGACTCCAGAAGTACCCCCAGATCCATGTCACCTCTGGAGAGGAAATCTTCAGGTTCAGGCACCGGCTCCACACAAGTCTTAGGCCCCGGCATCGAAGGGAGAGGAATCCCGAGAGGCCCCCGAGCAACTCGCATGGGGACTGGCCTTTCCTGAGGCCCCCCGAGCGGGTCCCTGTGGCGTTCCCACGAGGCTTTCCCACGAGGCTTTCCCACAAGGCTTTCCCACAGGGCTGTCCCACGTGCCACCGTGTTGTGAGTCGATCCTCGGCTTGAAAGTCGGGGCAGTGCAGGGAAAACAGGTTTCCCTGGAATGGACTGAGACATCTGGGGAACTCTGGGAATGTGGGCAGGACCCTGGAGTTCTCTCGCCTTTCCTGTGGAGAGCGCCTCCACTTGAGATGTGGACGGGAACGCTGGGAATTCTTTCCCGACCACGCAGGGAAAGGATCCCTCCTCTCGAGCTAGCAGGCGGAAACGGGGCCACTCTGGAATTAGGCACTCTGGAATTAAGCAGTTTCACGCTTCCCTTCGTGTTACTCATGAGTGGAGACCGGTATGTCGGGGAACTTCTTGAGGTGCAGCAAGGGTGTGAAGGACCCTTTGGAAGTTCCAGAAGTTAGGTGTGATTAGCCTCGAGACGCCTCAGCGGAATGGGCCTCATCTTGCCTGGAGGGGAGAACCTCCTGGATTTTTCTCGAGTTGCGGGCTGGTGCTCTCGACTTACGACGGGGACCTCAGGGACCCGCTCTGGTGGCCTCAGGAATGGCCAGACCCCATGCGAGTATGGCTCGGGGGGCCTCTCGGGATTCCTCTCCCGTCTATGCCGGTGCCTAAGACCTTGTGTGGAGTCGGTGCATGAACCTGAGGATTCATCTCCAGTGCTGACATGGATCTTGGGTACTTTTGGAGTCTCCCCAGGGGAGTCAGTCCTCGTTCTCGAGTGGCGGCATGCACGTGCGCTTTCCTCCCGAGCTTTAGCCAGCAGTGTCACGCTTCACTTCGCGTAGATCAAGGCATCTGTGGCTTTCCCTCGAGGCTTTCCCACGAAGGGCTTTCCCACAGGGTTGTCCCACGTGCCACCCCATGGTGGGTGTTTGAACCTCGGTTTGAAAGTCGAGGCAGTGCAGGGAAAAACAGGTTTCCCTGTAATAGACTGGAGACATCTGGGGGGGCCTGTGGGAATGGTGGCACGACCCTGGAGTTCCTCTCGGCTTTCCTGTGGAGAGCGCCTACTCTTGAAATGCAACGGAAACGCCGGGAATTCTTTCCCGACAACGCAGGGAAAGGATCCCTCTTCTCGAGCTAGGAGGCGGAAACGGGGCTCCTCTGGATGTGGGCGGGGTCTCTCGGGCTTCCTCTTGAGTGGAGACGGGTATGTCGGGAACTGCTTGAGTTGCAGTAAGGCTGTGAAGGACCCTTTGGAAGTTCCAGAGGTTAGGTGTGATTAGCCTCGAGTAGCCTCAGCGGAAATGGGCCTCATCTCGCCTGGAGTGGACAACCTCCTGGATTTTCTCGAGTTGCGGCAAGTGCTCTCGACTTACGACGGGGACCACAGGGACCAGCTCTGGTGGCCTCAGGAAAGGCCAGTCCCCATGCGAGTTGCTCGGGAGCCTTTCGGGATTCTCTCCGTCGATGCTGGGGCCTAAGACCTTGTATGGAGTCGGTGCCGTAACCTGAGGATTCCTCTCCAGTGCTGACATGGAACTTGGGGTACTTCTGGAGTCTCCCCAGGGAGTCAGTCCTCCTTCCTGAGTGGGGGCATGCACGTGCCGCTTTCCTCCCGAGCTGTAGCAGCAGTGTCCCGCTTCTCCTCACATGGGTCAGGGGATCTGTGCCTTTCCCTCGAGGCTTTCCCAAACGGCTGTGCCACGTGCCACCGTGGTGGTGTGTGTCAATATCGAACCTTGGCTTGAAAGTCGAGGCAGTGCAGGGAAAACAGGATTCCCTGGAATGGACTGTGACATCTTGGGGACTCTGGGAATGGTGGCACGACCCTGGAGTTCCTCTCGCCTTTCCTGTGGATTGGGCCTCCTCTTGAGATGCGACGGGAACGCCAGGAATTCTTTGCCGACCACGAAAGGAAATGATACCTCCTCTCGGAGCAAGGAGGCAGAAACGGGGGCTCTTCTGGATGTGGGCGGGACTCTCGTGCTTCCTCTTGAGTGGGAGACGGGTATGTCGGCGGAACTTCTTGAGTTGCAGCAAGGATGTGAAGGACCCTTTGGAAGTTCCAGAGGTTAGGTGTGATTAGCCTTGAGTCGCCTCAGCGGTAATGGGCCTCATCTCGCCTGGGGGGGGAGAACCTCCTGGATTTTCTCGAGTTGCGGCTGGTGCTCTGGACTTACCGTAGGGGACCTTTAGGGACCCTCTCTGGTGGCCTCAGGAAAGGCCAGTCCCCATGCGAGTTGCTCGGGGGCCTCTCGGGATTCCTCTCCCTTCGATGCCGGGGATTAAGGCCTTGTGTGGAGTCGCTGCCGGAACCTGAGTATTCCTCTCCAGTGCTGACATGGATCTTGGGGTACTTCTGGAGTCTCCCCAGGGGAGTCAGACCTCTTCTAGAGTGGGGACATGCACGTGCAATTTCCTCCCGAGCTGTAGCAGCAGTGTCGCGCTTCCCTTCGGGTGGATCAAGGGATACGTGGCTTTCCCTGAGGCTTTCCCACGAGGCTTTCCCACGAGGCTTTCCCACAGGGCTGTCCCACGTGCCACCGTGGTGTGAGTCAATCCTCGGCTTGAGAGTCGAGGCAGTACAGGGAAACAGGTTTCCCTGGGAATGGCCTGAGACATCTGGCGGACTCTGGGAATGGTGGCAAGACCCTGGAGTTCCTCTTGCCTTTCCTGTGGTTGCGCCTCCTCTTGAGATGCGACTGGAACGCCGGGAATTCTTTCCGGATAACGCAGGGAAAGGATCCTTCCTCTCGAGCTATGAGGCGGAAACGGGCTCCTCTGGCTGTGGGCAAGACTCTCGTGCTTCCTTTTGAGTGGAGAGGGGTATTTCGGGGAACTTCTTGAGTTGCAGCTAGGGTTTGAAGGCCCCTTTGTTAGTTCCAGACGCTTGTTGATTAGCCTCGAGACGCCTCGTCGGATATGGGCCATATCTCGCCTGGAGGGGAGAACCTCCTGGATTTTCTCGAGTTGCAGCAGGAGCTTTCGACTTACGACTTGGACCTCAGAGACCCGCTCTGGTGGCCTCATGAAAGGCCAGTCCCCATGCAAGTTCCTCGGGGGCTTCTCGGGATTTCTCTCCCGTCGATGCCGGGGACTAAGATCTTGTGTGGAGTCGGTGCCGGAACCTGAGGATTTCTCTCCTGTGCTGCAATGGATCTTGGGTACTTCTGGAGTCTCCCCAGGGGAGTCAGTCCTCTTCTCGAGTGTGGGGCATGCACGTGCGCTTTCCTCCGAAGCTGTAGCAGCAGTGTCACGCTTACATTTGCTTGGATCAAGGGGTCTGTGGCTTTCCCTCGAGGCTCTCCCACGAGGCTTTCCCACGAGGCTTTCCCACGAGGCTTTCCCACAGGGCTGTCCCACGTGCCACCGTGGTGTGAGTCGATCCGTGGCTTGAAAGTCGAGGCAGTGCAGGGAAAACAGTTTTCCCTGGAATGGACTGAGACATCTGGGGGACTCAGGGAATGATGGCACGACCTGCAGTTCCTCTCGCCTTTCCTGTGGAGAGCGCCTCCTCTTGAGATGCGAGGGAACGCCAGGAATTCTTTCCCAACCACGCAGGGAAAAGATCCTCCTCTCGAACTAGGAGGGCGGAAAGCGGGGCTCCTCTTGATGTGAGCGGGACTCTCGTGCTTCCTTTCGAGTGGAGACGGGTATGTCGGGGAATTCTTGAGGGGCAGCGAAGGTGTGAAGGACCCTTTTGGCAGTTCCAGGGTTAGGTGTTGATTAGCCTCGAGACGCGCTGCAGCGGAAATGGCCTGCTCTTGCGCCTGGAGGGAGAACCTCCCTGGATTTTCTGTCGAGTT
>NW_017193510.1:0-9772 GCF_001704415.2 Capra hircus
GAGAGAATCCGAGAGGCCCCCGAGCAACTTGCATGGGGACTGGCCTTTCCTGAGGCCACCAGAGCGGATCCCTGAGGTCCCCGTCGTAAGTCGAGAGCACCTGCCGCAACTCGAGAAAATCCAGGAGGTTCTCCCCTCCAGGCGAGATGAGGCCCATTTCTGCTGAGGCGTGTCGAGGCTAATCACACATAACCTCTGGAACATCCAAAGGTCCTTCACACCCTTGCTGCAACTCAAGAAGTTCCCCGACATACCCGTCTCCACTCAAGAGGAATCGAGAGTCCCGCCCATATCCAGTGTGGCCCCGTTTTCGCCTGCTAGCTCGAGAGGAGGGATACTTTCTCTGCGTGGTCAGGAAAGAATTCCCGGCGTTCCCGTCGCATCTCAAGAGGAGGGCGCTCTCCACAGGAAAGGCGAGAGGAACTCCAGGGTCGTGCCACCATTCCCTGAGTCCCCCAGATGTCTCATCCATTCCAGGGAAAACTGTTTTCCCTTCACTGCCTCGATTTTAAGCCGAGGATCGGACTCACACCACCGTGGCACGTGGGAAAGCCCTGTGGGAAAGCCTCGTGGGAAAGCCTCGTGGGAAAGTCCTAGGAGGGAAAGCCACAGATCCCTTGATCCACGGAAAAGGAAGCGTGACACTGGCTGCCTACAGCTCGGGAGAAAAGCACACGTGCATGCCCCAATCGAGACGAGGACTTACGCCTCTGGGGAGACTCCAGAAGTCCCCGAAGATCCATGTCGGCACTGGAGAGGAATCCTCAGGTTCCGGCACTGACTCCACACAAGGTCTTAGGCCCGGCATCGACGGGAGAGGAATCCCAGAGGCCCCCGAGCAACTCGCATGGGGGACTGGCCTTTCCTGAGGCCACCAGAGTGGAGTCCCTGAGGTCCCCCGTCGAAAGACGAGAGCACCTGCCGCAACTCGAGAAAATCCATGAGGTTCTCCCCTCCAGGCGACATGAGGCCCATTTCCGCTGAGGTATCTCGAGGCTAATCACACCTTACCTCTGGAACTTCCAAAGGGTCCTTCACACCTTGCTGCAACTCAAGAAGTTCCCCGACATACCCGTCTCCACTCGAGAGGAAGCAGGAAAGTGCCGCCCACATTAAGAGGAGCCACGTTTCCGCCTCCTACCTCGAGAGGTTTGATCCCTTCCCTGCGTGGGGGGAAAGAATTCCCGGCGTTCCCGTCACATCTCAAGAGGAGGCGCTCTCCAGAGGAAAAGCGAGAGGAACTCCATGTTCGTGCCACCATTGCCAGAGTCCCCCAGATGTCTCAGTCCATTCCAGGGAACCTGGTTTCCCTGCACTGCCTCGACTTTCAAGCCGAGGATCGACTCACACCACCGTGGCACGTGGGAAAGCCCTGTGGGAAAGCCTCATGGGAAAGCCTCATGGGAAAGTCTAGAGGGAAAAGCCACAGATCCCTTGATCCACGAAAAGGGAAGCGTGACACTGCTGCTACAGCTCGGGAGGAAAGCGCACGTGCATGCCCCCACTCGAGACGAGGACTTACGCCTCTGGGGAGACAACAGAAGTCCCCGAAGATCCATGTCGGCACTGGAGAGGAATCCTCAGGTTCCGGCACTGACTCCACACAAGGTCTTAGGCCCCGGCATCGACGGGAGAGGAATCCCGAGAGGCCCCGAGCAACTCGCATGGGGACTGGCCTTTCCTGACCCACCAGAGTGGGTCCCTGAGGTCCCCGTCGTAAGTCGAGAGCACCTGCCGCAACTCGAGAAAATCCAGGAGGTTCTCCCCTCCAGGCGACATGAGGCCCATTTCTGCTGAGGTATCTCGAGGCTAATCACACCTTACCTCTGGAACTTCCAAAGGGTCCTTCACACCCTTGCTGCAACTCAAGAAGTTCCCCGACATACCCGTTTCTACTCGAGAGGAAGCACGAGAGTTCCCCGCACATCCAGAGGAGCCCCGTTTCCTCCTCCTAGTTCGAGAGGAGGGATCCTATACCTGCGTGGTCGGGAAAGAATTCCCGGCGTTCCCGTCGCATCTCAAATGGAGGCGCTCTCCACAGGAAAGGCGAGAGGAACTCCAGGGTCGTGCCATATTCCCAAAGTCCCCCAGATGTCTCAGTCCATTCCAGGGAAACCTGTTTTCCCTGCACTGCCTCGACTTTCAAGCCGAGGATCGACTCACACAACGGTGGCACGTGGGACATCCCTGTGGGAAAGCCTCGTGGGAAAGCCTCGAGGGAAAGACACAGATCCCTTGATCCACGTGAAGGGAAGCCTGACACTGCTGCTAAAGCTCGGGAAGAAAGCGCACGTGCATGCCCCCACTCGAGACGACGACTGGCTCCCATGGGGAGACTCCAGAAGTAGCCCAAGAACCATGTCAGCACTGTAGAAGAATCCTCAGGTTCCGGCACCGAGTCCACACAAGGTCTTAGGACCGGGCATCGACGGGAAAGGAATCCCGAGAGGCCCTCGAGCAACTCGCATGGGGACTGGCCTTTCCTGAGGCCACCAGAGCGGGTCCCTGAGGTCCCCGTCTTAAGTCGAGAGCACCTGCCGCAACTGGAGAAAATCCAGGAGGTTTTCTCCTCCAGGCGAGATGAGGCCCATTTCCGCTGAGGCGTCAGGAGGCTAATCACACCTTACTTTTGGAACTTCCAAAGGGTCCTTCACACCCTTGCTGCAACTCAAGAAGTTCCCCCGACATACCCGTCTCCACTTGAGATGAAACACAAGAGCCCCGCTCATATCCAGAGGATCCCCGTTACCGCCTCCTAGGTCGAGAGGAGGGATCCTTTCCCTGCGTGGTCGGGAAAGAATTCCCAGCGTTTCCGATACAACTAAAGAGGAGGCGCTCTCCACAGGAAAGGCGAGAGGAACTCCAGGGTCGTGCCACCATTCCCAGAGTCCCCCAGATGTCTCAGTCCATTCCAGGGAAACCTGTTTTCCCTGCACTGCCTCTACTTTCAAGCCGAGGATCGACTCACACCACGGTGGCACGTGGGACATCCCTGTGGGAAAGCCTCGAGGGAAAGCCGCGGGGGAAAGCCTCGTGGGAAAGCCTCAAGGGAAAGACTCGAGGGAAAGCCACAGATCCCTTAATCCACGAGGAGGGAAGCGTGACAATGCTGCTACAGCTCGGGAGGAAATCGCACGTGCATGCCCCCACTCGAGACGAGGACTGACTCCCCTGCGGTGACTTCCAGAAGTACCCCAAGATCCATATCATCACTGCAGAGGAATCCTCAGGTTCCGGCACCGACACCACACAAGGACTTAGGCCCCGGCATCGACGGGAAAGGAATCCCGAGAGGCCCTCGAGCAACTCGGATGGGACTGGCCTTTCCTGAGGCCACCAGCGTGGGTCCCTAGGGCCCCGTCGTAAGTCGAGAGCACATGCCGCAACTCGAGAAAAACCAGGAGGTTCTCCCCTCCAGGCGAGATGAGGCGCATTTCCACTGAGGCGTCTCGAGGCTAATCACACCTAAACTCTGGAACTTCCAAAGGGTCCTTCACACCCTTGCTGCAACTCAAGAAGTTCCCCGAAATACCCGACTCCACTCTAGAGGAAGCACGAGATTCCCGCCCACATCCAGAGGAGCCCCGTTTCCGCCTCCTAGCTCCAGAGGAGGGATCCTTTCCCTGCGTGGTCGGGAAAGAATTCCCGGCGTTCCCGTCGCATCTCAAGAGGAGGCGCTCTCCACAGGAAAGGCGAGAGGAACTCCAGGGTCGTGCCACCGTTCCCAGAATCCCCCAGATGTCTCAGTCCATTCCGGGGAAAACTGTTTTCCCTGCACTGCCTCGACTTTCAAGCCGAGGATCGACTCACACCTCGGTGGCACGTGGGACAGCCCTGTGGGAAGGCCTCGTGGGAAAGCCTCGAGGGAAAGCCACAGATCCCTTGATCCACGCGAAGGGAAGCGTGACACTGCTGCTACAGCTCGGGAGGAAAGCGCACGTGCATGCCCCCTCTCGAGACGAGGACTGACTCCCCTGGGGAGACTCCAGAAGTACCCCAAGATCCATGTCAGCACTGAAGAGGAATGCTCAGGTTCCGGCACGACTCCACACAAGATCTTAGGCCCCGGCATCGACGGGAGAGGAATCCCGAGAGGCCCCCGAGAACTCGCATGTGGACTGGCCTTTCCTGAGGCCACCAGAGCGGGTCCCTGAGGTCCCCGTCGTAAGTCGAGAGCACCTGCCGCAACTCGAGAAAATCCAGGAGGTTCTCCCCTCCAGGCGAGATGAGGCCCATTTCCCCTGAGGCGTCTCGAGGCTAATCACACCTAACCTCTGGAACTTCCAAAGGGTCCTTCACACCCTTACTGCAACTCAAGAAGTTCCCCGACAAACCCGTCTCCACTCGAGAGGAAGCACGAGAGTCCCGCCAACATCCAGAGGAGCCCCGTTTCCGCCTCCTAGCTCGAGAGGGCGGATCCTTTCCCTGCGTGGTCGGGAGAGAATTCCCGGCGTTCCCGTCGCATCTCAAGAGGAGGCGCTCTTCACAGGAAAGGCGAGAGGAACTCCAGGGTCGTGCCACCATTCCCAGAGTTCCCCAGATGTCTCAGTCCATTCCAGGGAAACCTGTTTTCCCTGCCCTGCCTCGACTTTCAAGCCGATAATCGACTCACACCACGGTGGCACGTGGGACAGCCCTGTGGGAAAGCTTCTTGGGAAAGCCTCATGGGAAAGCCTCGAGGGAAAGCCACAGATCACTTAATCCACTCGACGGGAAGCCTGACACTGCTGCTAAAGCTCGGGAGGAAAGCGCACGTGTACCCCCCACTCGAGTCGCGGACTGACTCCGCTGGGGACACTCCAGAAGTACCCCAAGATCCATGTCAGCACTGGAGAGGAATCCTCAGGTTCCGGCCCAGACTCCACACAAGGTCTTAGGCCACGGAATCGACGGGAGAGGAATCCCGAGAGGCCCCCGAGCAACTCGCTTGGGGACTGGCCTTTCCTGAGGCCACCAGAGCAGGTCCCTGATGTCCCCGTCGTAAGTCGAGATCACCTGCCGCAACTCGAGAAAATCCAGGAGGTTCTCCCCTCCAGGCAAGAAGAGGCCCATTTCCGCTGAGGCGTCTCGAGGTTAATCACACCTAACCTCTGGAACTTCCAAAGGGTCCTTCACACCCTTTCTGCATCTCAAGAAGTTCCCCGACATACCCGTCTCCACTCGAGAGGAAGTACGAGTGTCCCGCCCTCATCCAGAGGATCCCCATTTACACCTCCTAGCTCGAGAGAAGGGATCCTTTCCCTGCGTGTTCGGGAAAAAATTCTCGGTGTTTCCGTCGCAGCTCAAGAGGATGCGCTCTCCACAGGAAAGGCGAGAGGAACTCCAGTGTCGGGCCACCATTCCCAGAGACCCCCAGATGTCTCAGTCCATTCCAGGGAAACCTGTTTTCCCGCACTGCCTCGACTTTCATGCCGAGGAACGACTCACACTACGGTGGCACGTGGTACAAACCTATGAGAAGCCTCGTGGGAAAGCCTTGAGGGATAGCCACAGATCCCTTGATCCACGGGAAGGGAAACGTGAATCTGCTGCTTCAGCTCGGGAGGAAATCGCACGTGCATGCCCCCACTCGAGACGACGAAAGACTCCCCTGGGGAGACTCCAGAAGTAGCCCAAGATCCATGTCAGCACTGGAGAGGAATCCTCAGGTTCCGGCACCTACTCCACACAAGGACTTAGGCCCCGGCATCGACGGGAGTGGAGTCCCGAGAGGACCCCGAGAAACTCGCATGGATACTAGCCTTTCCTGAGGCCACCAGAGCGGGTCCCTGAGGTCCCCATCGTAAGTCGAGAGCACCTGCCGCAACTAGAGAAAATCCAGGTGGTTTTCCCCTTAGGCGAGATGAGGCCCATTTCTGCTGAGGTGTCTCGAGGCTAATCACACCTAACCTCTGTAACTTCCAAAGAGTGATTCACACCCTTGCTGCAACTTAAGAAGTTCCCCGACATACCAGTCTCCACTTGAGAGGAAGCACGAGAGTACCGCTCACATCCAGAGTAACCCCGTTTCCGCCTCCTAGCTCGAGAGGAGGGATCATTTCCTTTCGTGGTCGGGAAAGAATACCCAGCGTTCCCGTCGCTTCTCAAGAGGAGGCGCTCTCCACAGGAAAGGCGAGAGGAACTCCAGGGTGTTGCCACCATTCCCAGAGTCCCCCAGATGTCTCAGTCCATTCCAGGGAAAACTGTTTTCCCTGCACTGCCTCGACTTACCAGCCAAGGATAGACTCACACCAAGGTGGCACGTGGGACAGCCCTGTGGGAAAGCCTCGTGGGAAACCCTCTTGGGAAAGCCTCGAGTGATAACCACAGATTCATTGATCCATGCGAAGGGAAGCGTGACACTGCTGCTACAGCTCGGGAGGAAAGCGCACGTGCATGCCCCCACTCGAGCCGAGGTCTGACGCCCCTGGGGAGACTCCAGAAGTCCCGAAGATCCATGTAGGCACTGGAGAGGAATCCTCAGGTTGTGGCAGTAACTCCACACAAGGTCTTAGGCCCCGGCATCGACGGGAGTGGAATCCCGAGAAGCCCACGAGCAACTTGCTTGGGGATTCGCCTTTCATGAGGCCACCAGAGCGTGTCTCTGAGGTCCAAGTCGTAAGTCGAGAGCTCCAGCTGCAACTCGAGAAAATCCAGGAGGTTCTCCCCTCCAGGCGAGATGTGGCCCATATCCGATGAGGCGTCTCGAGGCTAATCATCAAGCATCTGGAACTAACAAAGGGGCCTTCAAACCCTAGCTGCAACTCAAGAAGTTCCCCGAAATACCCCTCTCCACTCGAGAGGAAGCACGAGAGTCTTGCCCACATCCAGAGGAGCCCGTTTCCGCCTCATAGCTCGAGAGGAAGGATCCTTTCCCT
Source organism: Capra hircus (assembly GCF_001704415.2). Taxonomy (NCBI): domain Eukaryota; kingdom Metazoa; phylum Chordata; class Mammalia; order Artiodactyla; family Bovidae; genus Capra; species Capra hircus. Next base: position 6,858 of record NW_017193510.1, read on the forward strand.
GCGTTATCCGGAAAGAATTCCCGGCGTTCCCCTCGCATCTCAAGAGGAGGCGCAACCACAGGAAAGGCGAGAGGAACTCCAGGGTCGTGCCACCATTCCCAGAGTCCCCCAGATGTCTCAGTCCATTCCAGGGAAACCTGTTTTCCCTACACTGCCTCGACTTTCAAGCCGAGCATCGACTCACTGCACGGTGGCACGTGGAACAGCCCTGTGTGAAAGCCTCGTGGGAAAGCCTCGAGGGAAAGCCACAGATCCCTTGATCCACGCGAAGGGAAGCGTGACACTGCTGCTACAGCTCGGGAGGAAAGCGCACGTGCATGCACCCACTCGAGACGAGGACTGACTGCCCTGGGTAGACTCGAGAAGTACTCCAAGATCCATGTCAGCACTGGAGAGGAATCCTCACTTTACGGCACCAACTCCACAAAGGTCTTAGGCCCCGGCATCGATGGGAGAGGAATCCCGTGAGTCTCCCCGAGCAACTCCCATGGGGACTGGCCGTTCCTGAGGCCACCAGAGCGGGTCCCTGAGGTCCCCGTCGTAGGTAGAGAGCACCTGCAGCAACTTGAGAAAATCTAGGAGGTTCTCCCTTCCAGGCGAGATGAGGACCATTTCCGCTGAGGTGTCTCAAGGTTAATCACACCTTAACCTCTGGAACTTCCAAAGGGTCCTTCACACCCTTGCTGCAACTCATGAAGATCCCCAACATACCCGTCTCCACTCGAGAGGAAGCACGAGAGTCCCGCCCACATTCAGAGGAGCCCCGTTTCCGCCTCCTAGCTCGAGAGGAGGGATCCTTTCCCTCAGTGATCGGGAAAGAGTTCCCAGTGTTCCCAGCGCATCTCAAGAGGAGGCGATCTCCACAGGAAAGGCGAGAGGAACTCCAGGGTTGTGCCACCATTCCCAGAGTCCCTCAGATGTCTCAGTCCATTCCAGGGAAACCTGTTTTCCCTGACTGCCTCGACTTTCAAGCCGAGGATCGTCACACACGACGGTGGAACGTGGGACAGCCCTGTGGGAAAGCCTCGTGGGAAAGTCTCATGTGAAAGCCTCGAGGGAAAGCCACAGATCCCTTAATCCACGCGAAGGGGAGCGTGACACTGCTGCTACAGCTAGGGAGGAAAGCGCACGTGCATGCCCCCACTCGAGACGAGGACTGACTCCCCTGGGGAGACTCCAGAAGTACCCCAAGATCCATGTCAGCACTGGAGAGGAATCCTCAGGTTCCGGCACCGACTGCAAACAAGGTCTTAGGCCCGGGCATCGACGGGAGAGGAATCCCGAGATGCCGCCGAGCAACTCGCATGGGGACTGGCCTTTCCTGAGGCCACCAGAGAGGGTCCCTGAGGTCCCCTTCGTAAGTCGAGAGCACCTGCCGCAACTCGAGAAAATCCAGGAGGTTCTCCCTTCCAGGCGAGATGAGGCCAATTTCCGCTGAGGCGTCTCGAGAATAATCACACCTAACCTATGGAACTTCCAAAGGGTCCTTCACACCCTTGCTGCAATTCAAGAAGTTCCCCGACATACCCTGCTCCACTCGAGAGGAAGCACGAGAGTCCCGCCACATCCAGAGGAGCCTCGTTTCCGCCTCATGGCTCGAGAGGAGGGATCCTTTCCCTGCGTGGTCAGGGAAAGAATTCCCGGCATTCCCTCGCATCTCAAGAGGAGGCGCTCTCCACAGGAAAGGCGAGAGGAACCCAAGGGTCGTGCCACCATTCCCAGAGTCCCCCAGATATCTCAGTCCATTCCAGGGAAACCTGTTTTCCCTGCACTGCCTCGACGTTCAAGACGAGGATCGACTCACACGACGGTGACACGTGGGTCAGCCCTGTGGGAAAGCCTCGTGGGAAAGCCTCGAGAGAAAGCCTCGTGGGAAAGCCTCGTGGGGAAATCTCGAGGGAAAGCCACAGATCCCTTGATCCACGCGAAGGGAAGCGTGACACTGCTGCTACAGCTCTGAAGGAAAGCGCACCTGCATGCCCCCACACGAGACGAGGACTGACTCCCCTGGGGAGACTCCAGAAGTAACCCAAGATCCATGTCAGCACTGGAGAGGAATCCTCAGGTTCAGGCACCGACTCCACACAAGGTCTTAGGTCCTGCATCGATGGGAGAGGAATCCCGAGAGGTCCCCAGGCAACGCGCATGGGGACTGGCCTTTCCTGAGGCCACCAGAGCGGGTCCCTGAGATACCCGTCATATGTCGAGAGCACCTGACAGCAACTCGAGAAAATCCAGGAGGTTCTCCCCTCCAGGCGAGGTCAGGCTCCTTTCTGCTGAGGCGTTTCGAGGCTAATCACACCTACCCTCTGGAACTTCCAATGGGTCCTTCACACCTTTCCTGCAACTCAAGAAGTTCCCGGATATACCTGTCTCCACTCGAGAGAATCACGAGCGTCCCGCCCACATCCAGAGGAGCCCCGTTGCCGCCTCCTAGCTCGAGAGGTGGGATCCTTTCCCTGCAGGGTCGAGAAAGAATTCCCGGCGTTCCCATTGCATCTCAAGAGGAGGCGCTCTCCACCTGAAAGGCGAGAGGGACTCAAGGGTCGTGCCACCATTCCCAGCAGTCCCGCAGATGTCTCAGTCCATTCCAGGGAAACCTGTTTTCCCTGCACTGCCTCGACTTTCAAGCCGAGGATCGAATCACATCTCGGTTGGCACCTGGGACAGCCCTGTGGAAAGCCTCTGGACTGCGGGAAAGCCTCGAGGGAAAGCACAGATCCTTGATCCACGGGAAGGGAAGTGTGACACTGCTGATACAGCTCGGAGGAAAGCACACGTGCATGCCCCACTCAAGACGAGGACTGACTCCCTGGGGCTATTCCAGAAGTACCCCAAGATCCATGTCAGCACTGGAGAGGAATCCTCAGGTTCCGGCACCGACACCGCCGAGGCCACCGCAGAAGGTCTTAGGC
>NW_017193511.1:0-9772 GCF_001704415.2 Capra hircus
CTCTGTTTTCCCTACACTGCCTCGACTTTCAAGCCGGGATCGCTCAACACCACGGTGGCACGTGGGAGAGCCCTGTGGGAAAGCATCGTGGGAAAGCCTAGTGGGAAAGCCTCGCGGGAGAGCCACAGATCCCTTTATCCAGGCGAAGGGAAGCGCGACACTGCTGCTACAGCTCGGGAGAAAGCGCACGTGCATGCCCCCACTCGAGACGAGACTAACTCCTTTGGGCAGACTCCAGAAGTACCCCAAGATCCATGTCAGCACTGGAGAGGAATCCTCAGGTTTTGGCCCGACTCCACACAAGGTCTTAGCCCCGGCATCGACGGGAGAGGAATCCCGAGAGGCACCCGAGCAACTCGCATGGGACTGGCCTTTCCTGAGGCCACCAGAGCGGGTACCTGAGGTCCCGGTAGTAATTCGAGAGCACCTGCCGCAACTCGAGAAAATCCAGGAGGTTCTCCCCTCCAGGCGAGGTGAGGCCCATTTCCGATTAGGCATGGAGGCTAATCACACTTAACCCCTGGAACTTCGAAAGGGTCCTTCACACCCTTGCTGCAACTCAAGAAGTTCCCCGACAACTCGTCTCCACTCGAGAGGAAGCACGAGAGTCCCGCCCACATCCAGAGGAGCCCCGTTTCCGCCTCCTAGCTCGAGAGGACGAATCCTTCCCCTGAGTGCTCGGATAGTATTCCCAGTGTTCCGTCGCATCTCAAGAGGAGGCGCTCTCCACAGGAAGGCGAGAGGAATTCCAGGGTCGTGCCACCATTCCCAGAGTCCCCCAGATATCTCAGTCCATTCCAGGGAAACCTGTTTTCCCTGCACTGCCTCGACTTTCAAGCTGCGGATCTAGTCACACCACAGTGGCACGTGGGACAGCCCTGTGGAAAGCCTCGAGGGAAGCCACAGATCCCTTTATCCACCGCGAAGGAAAGCGCGACACTGCTGCTACAGCTCGGGAGGAAAGCTCACGTGCATGCCGTCTCTCGAGTCGAGGACTGACTCCTTGGGCAGACTCCAGAAAAACCCCAAGATCCATGTCAGCACTGGAGAGGAATGCTCAGGTTACGGCACCGATTCCACACAAGATCTTAGGCCCTGGCATCGACGGAGAGGAATCCCGAGAGGCCCCCGAGCAGCTCGCATGTGGACTGGCCTTTCCTGAGACCACCATAGCTGGTCCCTGAGGTCCCTGTCGTAAGTCGAGAGCACCTGCCACAACTCGAGAATATCCAGGAGGTTCTCCCCTCCAGGCGAGATGAGGCCCATTTCCGCTGAGGCGTCTCGAGGCTAATCACATCTAACCTCTGGAACTTCCAAAGAGTCCTTCACACACTTGCTGCAACTCAAGAAGTTCCCGACATACCCGTCTCCACTCGGGAGGAGGCACGCGAGTCCCGGCCACATCCAGAGAAGCCCCGTTTCCGCTCCTAGCTCGAGAGGAGGGATCCTTTCCTGCGTGATCGGGAAAGAATTCGCGGCCTTCCTGTCGCATCTCAAGAGGAGGCGCTGAACACAGGAAAGGCGAGAGGAACTCCAGGGTCGTGCCACCATTTCCCAGAGTCCCCCAGATGTCACAGTCCAATCAGGGAAACCTGTCTTCCCTGCACTGCCTCGACTTTCAAGCCTAGGATCGACTCACACCACGGTGGCACGTGGACAGCCCTGTGGAAAGACTCGTGGGAAAGCCCGTGGGAAAGCCTCGTGGGAAAGCTCGAGGAAAGCCACAGATCCCTTGATCCAGGTGAAGGGAAGCGTGATACTGCTGCTACAGCTCGGAAGGAAAGCGCACGTGCATGCCCCCACTCGAGACGACGACTGACTCCCCTGGGGAGACTCCAGAAGTACCCCAAGATCCAAGTCAGCACTGGACAGGAATTCTCACGTTCCGGCACCGACACACACAAGGTCTTAGGCCCCCGGCATCGACGGGAGAGGAATCCCGAGAGCCCTCCGAGCAACTGGCATGGGGACTGGCCTTTCCTGAGGCCACCAGAGAGGTCCCTGAAGTCCCCTGTTGTAAGTCGAGAGCACCTGCCGCAACTCGACAAAATCCAGGAGGTTCTCCCCTCCAAGGCGAGATGAGGCCCATTTCCCCTGAGGCGTCTCAGAGGCTAATCACATCCTAAACCTCTGGAACTTCCAAAGGGTCCTTCACACCCTTGCTGCAACTCAAGAAGTTCCCCGACATACCCGTCTCCACTCGAGAGGAAACACTAGAGTTCTGCCCACATCCAGAGGAGCCCCGTTTCTGCCTCCCTAGCTCGAGAGGAGGGATCCTTTCCCTGCGTCGTTCGGGAAAGAATTCCCGGAGTTCGGTCGCATCTCAAGAGGAGGTGCTCTCCACAGGAAAGGCGAGAGGAACTCCAGGGTCGTTGCCACCATTCCCAGAGTCCCCCAGATGTCTCAGTCCATTCCAGGGAAACCTGTTTTCCCTGCACTGCCTCGATTTTCAAGCCGAGGATCGACTCACACCACGGTGGCACGTGGGACAGCACTGTGGAAAAGCCTCGTGGGAAAGCCTCGAGGGAAAGCCAAAGATCCCTTGATCCACGGGAAGGGAAAGCGCCACACTGCTACTACAGTTCAGGAGGAAAGCGCACGTGCATGCCCCCACTCGAGACGAGGACTGACTCCCCTGGGGAGACTCCAGAAGTACCCCCAAGATCCATGTCATCGCTGGAGAGGAAACCTCAGGTTCCGTCACCGAATCCACTCAAGGTCTTAGGACCCGGCATCGACGGGAGAGAATCCCGAGAGGCCCCCGAGCAACTCGCAAGTGGACTAGCCTTTCCTGAGGCACCAGAGCGTGTCCCTGAGGTCCCCGTTGTAATTCGAGTGCACCTACCGCAACTCGAGAAAATCCAGGAGGGTTCTCCCCTCCAGGCGAGATGAGGCCCTTTTCCGCTGATGCGTCTCGAGGCAAAAGACACCTAACATCTGGAACTTCCAAAGGGTCCTTCACACCCTTGCTGCAACTCAAGAAGTTCCCAGACATACCCGTCTCCACTGGAGAGGAAGCACGAGAGTCCCGCCCACATCCAGAGGAGCACCGTTTCCGCCTCCTAGCTCGAGAGGAAGGATCCTTTCCCTGCGTGGTCGGGAAAGAATTCCCGGCGTTCCCGTCGCACCTCAAGAGCAGACGCTCTCCACAGGAAAGGCGAGAGGAACTCCAGGGTCGTTCCACCATTCCCAGAGTCCCCCAGATGTCTCAGTCCCATTCCAGAGAAAACTTTTTTCCCTGCACTGCCTCGACTTTCAAGCCGAGGATCGACTCACACCACGGTGGCACGTGAGACAGCCCTGTGGAAAAGCCTCGTGGGAAAGCTTCGAGGGAAATCCTCGAGGGAAAGCCACAGATCCCTTGATCCACGCAAAGGGAAGTTGGACACTGTTGCTCCAGTTCGGGAGGAAAGCGCACGTGCAAGCCCCCACTCGAGACGAGGACTGACTTCCCTGGGGATACTCTAGAAATACCCCAAGATCCATGTCAGCACTGGAGAGGAATCCTCAGGTTCTGGCCCTGAATCCAGACAAGGTCTTAGGCCCAGCATCGACGGGAAAGGAATCCGAGAGGTCCAAGAGCAACTCGCATGGGGAGTGGCCTTTCCTGAGGCCACCAGAGCGGGTCCCTGAGGTCCCCGTCGTAAGTAGAGTGCACCTGCCGCAACTCGAGAATATCCAGGAGGTTCTCCCCTCCAGGCGAGATGAGGCCCATTTCCGCTGAGGCGTCTCGAGGCTAATCACATCTAACATCTGGAACATCCAAAGGGACTCTCACACCCTTGCTGCAACTCAAGAAGTTCCCCGACATGCCCGTCTCCACTCGAGATGAAGCACGAGAGTCCCGCCCACAACCAGAGGAGCCCCGTTTCCGCCTCCTAGCTCGAGAGGAGGGATCCTTTCCCTGCGTGGTCCGGAAAGAATTCCCGGGCGTTCGCATCGCATCTCAAGAGGAGGCGCTCTCCACAGGAAAGGCGAGAAGAACTCCAGGGTCGTGCCACCATTTCCAGAGTCGCCCAGATGTCTCAGTCCATTCCAGGGAAACCTGTTTTCCCTGCACTGCCTCGACTTTCAAGCCGAGGATCGACTCACACCACGGTGGCACGTGGGACAGCCCTGTAGGAAAGCCTCGTGGGAAAGCCTAGAGGGAAAGCCACAGATCCCTTGATCCACGTGAAGGGAAGAGTGACACTGCTGCTACAGCTCGGGAGGAAAGCTCACGTGCATGCCGTCTCTCGAGTCGAGGACTGACTCCCTTGGGCAGACTCCAGAAAAACCCCAAGATCCATGTCAGCCACTGGAGAGGAATGCTCAGGTTACGGCACCGATTCCACACAAGATCTTAGGCCCTGGCATCGACGGGAGAGGAATCCCGAGAGGCCCCCGAGCAGCTCGCATGTGGACTGGCCTTTCCTGAGACCACCAGAGCTGGTCCCTGAGGTCCCTGTCGTAAGTCGAGAGCACCTGCCACAACTCGGAGAATATCCAGGAGGTTCTCCCCTCCAGGCGAGATGAGGCCCATTTCCGCTGAGGCGTCTCGAGGCTAATCACATCTAACCTCTGGAACTTCAAAGAGTCCTTCACACACTTGCTGCAACTCAAGAAGTTCCCCGACATACCCGTCTCCACTCGGGAGGAGGCACGCGAGTCCCGGCCACATCCAGAGAAGCCCCCGTTTCCGCCTCCTAGCTCGAGAGGAGGGATCCTTTCCCTGCGTGATCGGGAAAGAATTCGCGGCCTTCCTGTCGCATCTCAAGAGGAGGCGCTGAACACAGGAAAGGCGAGAGGAACTCCAGGGTCGTGCCACCATTCCCAGAGTCCCCCAGATGTCACAGTCCAATCCAGGGAAACCTGTCTTTCCCTGCACTGCCTCGACTTTCAAGCCTAGGATCGACTCACACCACGGTGGCCACGTGGGACAGCCCTGTGGGAAAGACTCGTGGGAAAGCCCCGTGGGAAAGCCTCGTGGGAAAGGCCTCGAGGGAAAGCCACAGATCCCTTGATCCAGGTGAAGGGAAGCGTGATACTGCTGCTACAGCTCGGAAGGAAAGCGCACGTGCATGCCCCCACTCGAGACGACGACTGACTCCCCTGGGGGAGACTCCAGAGTACCCCAAGATCCAAGTCAGCACTGGACAGGAATTCTCACGTTCCCGGCACCGACACCACACAAGGTCTTAGGCCCCGGCATCGACGGGAGAGGAATCCCGAGAGCCCTCCGAGCAACTGGCATGGGGACTGGCCTTTCCTGAGGCCACCAGAGAGGGTCCCTGAAGTCCCTGTTGTAAGTCGAGAGCACCTGCCGCAACTCGACAAAATCCAGGAGGTTCTCCCCTCCAAGCGAGATGAGGCCCATTTCCCCTGAGGCGTCTCAAGGCTAATCACATCTAAACTCTGGAACTTCCAAAGGGTCCTTCACACCCTTGCTGCAACTCAAGAAGTTCCCCGACATACCCGTCTCCACTCGAGAGGAAACACTAGAGTTCTGCCCACATCCAGAGGAGCCCCGTTTCTGCCTCCCAGCTCGAGAGGAGGGATCCTTTCCCTGCGTGTTCGGGAAAGAATTCCCGGAGTTTCGTCGCATCTCAAGAGGAGGTGCTCTCCACAGGAAAGGCGAGAGGAACTCCAGGGTCGTGCCACCATTCCCAGAGTCCCCCAGATGTCTCAGTCCATTCCAGGGAAACCTGTTTTCCCTGCACTGCCTCGATTTCAAGCCGAGGATCGACTCACACCACGGTGGCACGTGGACAGCACTGTGGAAAAGCCTCGTGGGAAAGCCTCGAGGGAAAGCCAAAGATCCCTTGATCCACGGGAAGGGAAGCGCCACACTGCTACTACAGTTCAGGAGGAAAGCGCACGTGCATGCCCCCACTCGAGACGAGGACTGACTCCCCTGGGGAGACTCCAGAAGTACCCCCAAGATCCATGTCATCGCTGGAGAGGAAACCTCAGGTTCCGTCACCGAATCCACTCAAGGTCTTAGACCCCGGCATCGACGGAGAGGAATCCCGAGAGGCCCCCGAGCAACTCGCAAGTGGACTAGCCTTTCCTGAGGCCACCAGAGCGTGTCCCTGAGGTCCCCGTTGTAATTCGAGTGCACCTACCGCAACTCGAGAAAATCCAGGGGGTTCTCCCCTCCAGGCGAGATGAGGCCCTTTTCCGCTGATGCGTCTCGAGGCAAAAGACACCTAACATCTGGAACTTCCAAAGGGTCCTTCACACCCTTGCTGCAACTCAAGAAGTTCCCAGACATACCCGTCTCCACTGGAGAGGAAGCACGAGAGTCCCGCCCACATCCAGAGGAGCACCGTTTCCGCCTCCTAGCTCGAGAGGAAGGATCCTTTCCCTGCGTGGTCGGGAAAGAATTCCCGGTTTCCCGTCGCACCTCAAGAGCAGACGCTCTCCACAGGAAAGGCGAGAGGAACTCCAGGGTCGTTCCACCATTCCCAGAGTCCCCCAGATGTCTCAGTCCATTCCAGAGAAAACTTTTTTCCCTGCACTGCCTCGACTTTCAAGCCGAGGATCGACTCACACCACGGTGGCACGTGAGACAGCCCTGTGGAAAGCCTCGTGGGAAAGCTTCGAGGGAAATCCTCGAGGAAAGCCACAGATCCCTTGATCCACGCAAAGGGAAGTTGGACACTGTTGCTCCAGTTCGGGAGGAAAGCGCACGTGCAAGCCCCCACTCGAGACGAGGACTGACTTCCCTGGGGATACTCTAGAAATACCCCAAGATCCATGTCAGCACTGGAGAGGAATCCTCAGGTTCTGGCCCTGAATCCAGACAAGGTCTTAGGCCCTAGCATCGACGGGAAAGGAATCCCGAGAGGTCCAAGAGCAACTCGCATGGGGAGTGGCCTTTCCTGAGGCCACCAGAGCGGTCCCTGAGGTCCCCGTCGTAAGTAGAGTGCACCTGCCGCAACTCTAGAAAATCCAGGAGGTTCTCCCCTCCAGGCGAGATGAGGCCCATTTCCGCTGAGGCGTCTCGAGGCTAATCACATCTAACATCTGGAACATCCAAAAGGGACTCTCACACCCTGCCAACTCAAGAAGTTCCCCGACATGCCCCGTCTCCACTCGAGATGAAGCACGAGAGTCCCGCCCACAACCAGAGGAGCCCCGTTTCCGCCTCCTAGCTCGAGAGGAGGGATCCTTTTCCCTGCGTGGTCCGGAAAGAATTCCCGGCGTTCGCATCGCATCTCAAGAGGAGGCGCTCTCCACAGGAAAGGCGAGAAGAACTCCAGGGTCGTGCCACCATTTCCAGAGTCGCCCAGATGTCTCAGTCCATTCCAGGGAAACCTGTTTTCCCTGCACTGCCTCGACTTTCAACCGAGGATCGACTCACACCACCACGGTGGCACGTGGACAGCCCTGTAGGAAAAGCCTCGTGGGAAAGCCTAAGGGAAAGCCCAGATCCCTTGATCCACGTGAAGGGAAGAGTGACACTGCTGCTACAGCTCGGAGGAAAGCGCACGTGCATGCCCCACTCGAGACGAGGACTGACTCCCCTGGGGAGACTCCAAAAGTACCCAAGATCCATGTCAGAACTGGAGAGGAATCTCAGGTTTCCGGCTCCGACTCCACACAAGGTTTTAGGCCCCGGCATCGACGGGAGGGAATCCCGAGAGGCCCCGAGCAACTCGCATGGGGACTGGCCTTTCCTGAGGCCACCAGAGCGGTCCCTGAGGTCCCCGTCGTAAGTCGAGAGCACCTGACGCAACTCGAGAAAATCCAGGAGGTTCTCCCCTCTAGGCGAGATGAGGCCCATTTCCTGTGAGGCCTCTCAGGGCTGATCACACCTAACCTCTGGAAATTCCAAAGGGTCCTTCACACCCTTGGTGCAACTCAAGAAGTTCCCCGACATACCCGTTTCCACTCGAAAGGAAGCACGAGAGTCCCGCCCACATCCAGAGGAGCCCCGTTTACGCCTCCTAGCTCGAGAGGAGGATCCTTTCCCTGCGTGGTCGGGAAAGAATTCCCGGCGTTTCCTTCGCATCTCAAGAGGAGGGGCTCTCCACAGGAAAGGCGAGAGTAACTAAACTGTCGTGCCACCATTCCAGAGTCCCCCAGATGTCTCAGTCCATTCCAGGGAAACCTGTTTTCCCTGCACTGCCTCGACTTTCAAGCCGACGATCGACTCACTCCACGGTGGCACGTGGGACAGCCCATGGAAAGCCTCGTGGAAAAGCCTCGTGGGAAAGCCTCGAGGGAAAGCAACAGATCCCTTGATATACGCGAAGGCAAGCGTGACACTGCTGCTACTGCTCGGAGGAAAGCGCACGTGCATGCCCCCACTCGAGACGAGGACTGACTACCCTGGCGAGACTCGCGAAGTACCCCAAGAATCATGTCAGCACTAGAGAGGAATCCTCAGGTTCCGGCACCGACTCCACACAAGGTCTTAGGCGCCGGCATCTACGGAGAGGAATCCCGAGAGGCACTCGAGCAACTCGCATGGGGTCGGCCTTTCCTGAGGCCACAGAGAGGGTCCCTGAGGTCCCGTCGTAACTTGAGAGCACCTGCCGCAACTCTAGAAAATCCAGGAGGTTCTCCCCTCCAGGTGAGATGAGGCCCATTTCCGTTGAAGCGTCTCGAGGCTAATCACATCTAACCTCTGGAACTTCGAAAGGGTCCTTCACACCCTTGCTACAACTCAAGAAGTTCCCCGACATACCGGTCTCCACTCGAGAGGAAGCACGAGAGTCCCGCCCACATCCAGAGGAGCCCCGTTTCCGCCTCCTAGCTCGAGTGGAGGGATCCTTTCCCTGCGTGGTGGATAAAGAATTCCCTGCGTTACCGTCGCATCTCAAGAAGAGGCGCTCTCCACAGGAAAGGCGAGAGGAACTCCAGGGTCGTGCCACCATTCCAGAGTCCCCCAGATGTCTCAGTCCATTCCTGGGAAATCTGTTTTCCCTCCACTGCCTCGACTTTCAAGCCGAGGATCGACTCACACCACGGTGGCACGTTGGATAGTCCTGTGGGAAAGCCTCGTGGGAAAGCCTCGAGGGAAAGCCACAGATCCCTTGATCCACGGCGAGGGGAAGCGTGACACTGCTGTACAGCTCGGGAAGAAAGGGCACGTGCATGCCCCACTCGAGACGAGGACTGACTCCCCTGGGAGACTCCAGAAGCTCCCCAAGATCCATGTCAGCACTGGAGAGGAATACTCAGGTTCCCGGCACCGTCTCCACAGAAGGTCTTTGGCCCAGCATCTACGGAGAGGAATCCCGAGAGCCCCCGAGCAACTCGCATGGGGACTGGCCTTTCCTGAGGCCACCAGAGCGGGTTCTGAGATCCCTGTCGTAAGACGAGAGCACCTGCCGCAACTCGAGAAAATCCAGGAGGTTCTCCCCTCCAGGCGAGATGAGGCCGATTTCCGCTGAGGCGTCTCGAGGCTAATGACATCTAACCTCTGGAACTTTCGAAAGAGTCCTTCACACCCTTGCTGCAACTCAAGAAGTTCCCCGACATACCCGTCTCCACTCGCGAGGAAGCACGAGAGTCCCGCCCACATCCAGAGGAGCCCCGTTTCCGCCTCCTAGCTCGAGAGGAGGATCCTTTCCCTGCGTGGTTGGGAAAGAATTCCCGGTGTTCCCTTCGCATCACAAGAGGAGCGCCTCCCACAGAAAAGGCGAGAGGAACTCCAGTGTCGTGACACATTCCCAGGTCCTCCAGATGTCTCAGTCCATTCCAGGGAAAACTGTTTTCCCTGCACTGCTTCGACTTTCAAGCTGAGGATCGACTCCACACGGTGGCACGTGGGACAGCCCCT